>NC_091824.1:70320134-70480134 GCF_038994185.2 Dermacentor albipictus
ATATTTTTGGCGATGGAGGTCAACGGCCTCGTTGTAGAATGTTGCCATCTTGCCTTCACTGGTCTTGTTGTGTGTCTCACAATTGTGCAGCATGTACTGCGAACAATGCAGCTGCATACTGAACTATGCCTAACGACTATTATCGTCAGGCTAGGGGAGTTATTCGACAGGCTACCAGAAATTAGTACATTTAACGAATGAATTGTGAGTGTGCGCTGACTAAGACAAACAGCTTTTGTACAGAATGCACATGAATGCATGTCAGCATACCTGGTGCTGTGGTTCAGTGGCTGCATTTTAAAAAGAGGACATATCTTTGACCCACAACGATACTCGTCATCTGTCTTCCTTGCATTTGCTTTCCTCAAAAATTCTGTGCCCGTTACTTTCCTGTCAAAAATGCTGCGTCATGCTCATACCAGGCATATCGTGAGAAGCCAACAAACAGACACCAAGGACAACATACGGGAAATTACTTGTACTTATTAATTGAATTAAAAAAATCAGGGAAATGAAGGTGGTTGAGAAAACAACTTGTCATAGGTGGCAAACGATTCCTTATCTTCCAATCACGCACGCGTGCGTAATGAAAGGATGTGGGATCATTTCCTACTAGCGACAAGTTGTTTTTTCGTCCACCTGCATGCGTAATTTCGAAGATGTGGGATCGTTCCCCACCGGCGGCAAGTTTTTTTTTGTCCACCTTCGTTTCCCATTAATTTGTCATTTCTTTAATTCAACTAATAAGTACAAGTAATTTTCCCTATGTTGTCCTTGGTGTCTTTGTTTGTTGGCTTCTCATGATATGATTAATAAAAATTGGGCCCCTCAGTTAACCCCCCTTTCTTCTTGTTCATACCAGGCATGCCGTTCATGACCAGTAAGTACCGGCTATGCAGCAATAAGGAAAAAAAGGCATACAGGATAGATGACGGTTATTGTTGTGAGACAAAGACATTCCACAAAGGGTGCAAACTGTTCATAGAATGTAGGGCATTCTATTGATTAATTTGGTTTTGACTTTAATTTCTGCTGTGGTGGCTGCATTCCTAAATGGCTGAAATGCAAGCACACACATATCGTGCTTTGAGGGATGCGCATTCAGAGAGGCCGAACTGCACACCTTGTTTGTGCTTTTCTGTATCCCCCCGTGTTTTCTTAGTCTTACAGTAGCGCTGTTTACCACATTATGTTGGGAACCTTGATTTCTTGTCCTGTGCAATCAGCAACGAGTGAATGAATTATGAATTATGCAACCTGGTGTAGTTAAGCACTTGTTTCACGAGCTAGGGACAGTAGTTATGAATGAGACATTTAGCCATTGGCAGTGCGCAATGTAGGCTCATAATAATTCAGACTCTCGCAATTTGAAAATTCCAGTTATTTCAAACAAATCTTGCAATGAATTCATCATTACTGACTTCCCAGGGCAATGCAGCAGAGCCACACACAGCTGATGACAGGACATTCATAGAGCATGGATGGCCAAAATGTGTGCACATTCAGTATTTTGGCTGCTGTGTATGTCGAGGGGCTTCTGCCATGATTATGCACCATCTAGCTGGTGTCAAATGTGCAACACTCACTGTCCCACATTGCTGCACTGTGCTGCAGGGGCTATGGCATTCTACTCTGGAGCACGAGGTGGTAGGTTCAACTCTGGGTGACTATTCTGACGGGATAAATATGCAAAAATATTAATGTAATGAGCTTCAGATGCGCGGTAAGAAACATTAGGTGGTTAGGATTAATCCATAGCCCTCCGCTGTGGCACAGCTCATAGCCTGGTGTTGCTGTGGTATGGTGAACACAATAAATGAATGAAAGAATGAATGAATGAATGAATGAACAAACAAACAAACAAACAAACAAACAAACAAACATAAATTGATCAATCAGGTGTGTTGTCCTATATGTACAGTGTGCAGCTGCTCTCTTTCATCTCTGCCACAGAACAACATAGTGGCTAGTCACTCACTTTTGCATGTAGTGAAGAATCGTCTTGTGACTGTGTCTGTTGTACCATGCGCTGTTGAATAATGATGATGATGATGATAACAACAACGACGATGATGATAGTTGATGATGATGATGATAGTTGATTCATACAGGCTCGAATTATTGTAATAAAGTGTGTAACACAGAACCTCACACATGCTTAGGGCCGAGTATGTGAAAGCTCACCCGCAATGAAAATGATAGCCTTCAGATTTACTAGTGGGACTGTGCCGATTTTCTCACGTCTTGTTGTTGACCTTGCAGGTTGGACTGGCGAGCGCATCTGCCTGGCTGGGGACAGTGCGGGCGGCAACCTGTGCCTGGCGCTCAGCCTCAGGATGGTACAGCTGCAGTTACGACGCCCTGATGCCATGTTCTGTGCGTACACCCCAGTCATGCTCAATGCTCATCCGTCTCCATCCAAAGTTCTCACGTGCATGGACCCACTCATACCACTAGAGTTTCTTCTCACCTGCGTTCACGGTAAGCTTGCCATTTTATCAAAACTCTTATTTAGTGAGCAAGTTGGTTCAGCATGGCAAAACCTTAACGCGCAAGTGGTTAATTACAATGGCCAGTCCATGAGCGATTGCATATTTGGACCAAAGGAATGTATGATTTGTTTGATCTGCTTTCCAGAAACCTCTCAATGTTAATTTTACACCAAAAGAATACTTACAGTAAAAACTTACATCTAATAGGAAGCTTTTTTTCCAGACTTTAGCATGTCAAATTTGCACTCGTGTTATGTACAGAACCAAACAATTTTCAGCCAAAATGTGCAGTTCCAGTATTCTTTAGTCGTGCCTGCTATGCTAACACACTGCTTTCTGTGCTATCGCACCACCACGCTGATTTTGTGGCGCTCTGCTTGTCAGAATCAGCACGATCACACAGTGTCGGGAACATGGAAGCAATGTTCAGAGGCTTTTAAAAGAAAAGTTATTCTAGCTGCTGAAAGCATCAGCCAACTGTGTCAGGAAATGTAATGGTTTCGTCAGCTGCTTTCAGTGCTGTAGTTATCACCTCACTTGACTTCCTGTCTGTCAGACTGTCCTGTCTGTTCCTCCTTCTGTTGATGTGACATGAAACTTCTTTAAAAAAAGGCTTGAAGAGGGTTGCTTGCTGAAACAGATGTAACAAAAGCATGTTATGGCATTAGCATATCTTTGAAACCATACCACCCACACACCTTGCTGTGGTGTCGTTATGTAGAATAAAGAAGCCATTACTCGACCATGCATATGTCACATGTGCAGGACGCAATCACTGCTAAATTTAGCATCGCAGCCAGCATTCGAGGAATAGCTGGACAGTTCATTTTTCCATCCGAGCAAGAATGCTTGTGTTTGGAGCTCACTATGCCATAGTAAGTATAGTTTATCAAACTTGAACTGGTGTTCATCAGAAGTTGTAAGGCCGACAAATTTGCAATATGTTGAGAAACATGTCATGCTTGCTGGGCTATGTCTCTTTCACCCCTGCCTTCGACACGTACGGTCCAACAATGGCATGAAGAGACTTGGGGAGCAAGACAGAGGGACACACAACAGGGCAGTCTTGGGTGCCACCAGCAGGAGGAGGGGGTCATTTCTTTAACCCTAGTGCTCAAATATATTCTAGAAAACAAGTGGACCCACTACATATAGGGAGTGAGTACGGTTGCGAAATTAAATTGTAAGTACCCCACTAGCTCTAGCATAAGTTTGACATGCAACCTTTTTGATGCAGGAATAAAGGAAACTTGTGTATTAAGTTACGTCATTTCTGTACCCTATGCTCCTACACTGTCTGAAGCCTGCACAAGACCCGGTGCGGCTGTATCCCTAATACAGCCTGCCTGGTTTTTCTGTCTTTCCTAGAGTCTTGGCAGCTAGGCTATTGTAACTGCCATCTTAATAGAAGCCTACCGTACCTTAACTGCAGTGATGTATGCTCTTTGTAGACTGTTTAAGCTCCAATCATAAGCTTTTTCCAGTGTGTCATGACGTTATGCATATTGAAGTTGGTGACTTTAGTGCTCAGATTTCAGAAGTCTGATAACCTGCAACGATTGCCCTTAATAAGGTTGAAAGATTGTGCTGTTGATTTGACTTAAGGTTGTTAAGCAGCACAACAGGAGACGAGGTGCAAGAATATGGTGGGCCTAATTTGCTGTTGGCGCAATGCTGTCTACGGCTTCTTTCTTTGTCATGTCCCTTGTCGCACTGCTTATAGATGACGACCTTCCTTAAAGGGCCCCTCACCAAGTTCGGGCATTGCAAACAAACAATTATGATGTGTAGATCATGCAGTTTGCGTGTGCAATATATATATATATATATATATATATATATATATATATATATATATATATATATATATATATATATATATATATATATATATATGGCTTCTGTCTAGGCTACTTTCTAATGAATTGTTCAGGGGAAGTGTTTTACTCCAAAAATATAATGAAGAGAAGGCTTACTAGTAGCCAAGATAGAAGCAAAGAAATACTGTGAAGAAATGTTGCAAGGAAACAGGCTGTTCTCTTTAAGAAAGCCCTGCTGCACTGCACTGCTTGTCTCCTTGCACTGCTGCTTTGCAACTTTGTTTGCTTTTATCTAAGCTACTAAGGTCTTCAAAGTACTTGGCTTATCAGAGAACTTGTACAAGCTCAAAAGGACATAAGTACTGCATAAATGTCTGTTAATCTGTTATTTTGCAGCCTATGTTGGTGTGGAGCCACATAATACGAGGCAGGACACAAGAGACACGCAAAGCATTCACACAGCAGTGGAGGCATTGTCATTAGTATCTGGTCAGGAACATGAGACTGCAAGTGAAACACCGCATCTGAAAGCAAGCATGCCCTCTGAAGAGCCCAGGAAAGAACAACCGTCTCCTCAACACGCAGATCAGCCCAAGAGTCGGAACGATTTACTCCAGGACTGTACAGACCGTGCGTCTTTGCCAGCCACGAATGGCATAGAAGTGAATGCCGGAGAGGAGCACGTTATATTTGAGATTCCTGCCAACCTCTCGGCATCGTTGCAGCGCAAAGCAGCAGAAGTGAGCAAGCAAAGCTTGGAGAAAGTTTCGGGCCCTGCGTCCAGAAGACGGCTTCCCAAGACTCGTCGTGAGGCACTGCCATGGTTTCATCCCGAAAATCCATCGAGATTGAGGACTCTGGAGTCGCTGGTGGCTCGAGCAGAGGACCCACTGATGACACCATACTTGGCTTCAGATGACTTGTTGAGGAAGATGCCTCCTGCCTACTTTTTGGTGAGTGGCTTCAGAGGGTTGAGTGTGTTTTTCCTGTCTTGTGTTCTTCCATTCCAATGTCTGGAAAATGCTTGTCTGGTAAGGGCAAGTAACTTGTCTGTTCTTTCTAGTGAGACCGCACCACTGTTTCTCGATTGTATATGAAGCTTAATATGATCAGTTTTTATTGTAATTCTTGAAGCTTATCTTGATATCTGTACAGTTTCAAGCTAACATTTGGAGGCAACAGCATCATCGAAAAATTCAAATTTCTTCTAGCACCGTTTTTCGACATGTGATTGCGTCAATACATTGCATTCATTGAACACACATAAGTAGGATATACCACTTTATTGCAGCTGGCACGCCCATGCCATGAATAATTTTTTTTTTGCAGTACTATTGGTCTTACTTTTGCTTCCCTGATGAATGTATGTGCTCAAAGTACTCGTACTCCTGTTAATATATCTAAGTTTGCCTTAGGTTAGAATTTCTTGAGGCAGCTATGTTGCACTTTTTTGAGTTCAGTTTTAGTTGGCTGTTGATATTTAATGTTCTTTTTGACCTGCTTTGAAATAAGGAGAGATAAGTGTCATAACCGCCTGATAGTCACATCATTGCAATTGTACAATGGCATAATTTCAGTTTAATGTTCACAGTTTCACTTATAGAGTGTTCCTAACTGCTGTCCTGGTTCTATTATATTAATGAATGAAAACTGATTTATGTCTTGGTCACTTTACTTCACCTTTCTTCACTTATTTTACCTTTTCGAACTCTTGACTTGTTTCATGTTTAAATTTGATGTATCATTACCAATACAGCATGAATTGCCTTTTCATTCATTCATTCATTCATTCATTCATTCATTCATTCATTCATTCATTCATTCATTCATTCATTCATTCATTCATTCATTCAGTCATTCATACATACGTATTTGCCAGCATCAGAAAGCTCTGTGTGTTATGTTTACGACCACAAACCCAATACAGGTAAGGGGGCAGTCCCACTCCGGTGGCTCAGTTTTCAGTACATTTCGAGAAGATGCGGCAGCTCTTTTGCTTATTGCATACAGTTGTCATATATGCCATTGAAGCGATTAGTTCTTATAGATCATATATATATATATATATATATATAAATAAGAAAGGGGGTTAACCGAGGGACCCGATATTTATTAGTCATATAATGAGAAGCCAACAAACACTGACACCAATACAGCATAGGGGAAATTGCATGTGCTTAATAAATGAAATAAAGTAATGATAAATTAATGGAAATTAAAGTGGATGAAAAAACAACTTGCCGCAGGTGGGAACCGAACCCACAACCTTCGCATGTCGCGTGCGATGCTCTACCAATTGAGCTACCGCGGCGGCGTTTCCCCATCCACTTTCTTGGGTATTTATGTGTACTAGTAGAACTCTGGGAGTGTTAGCCAGCGCCCCCACTCACAGACCTTGGCGGCGGACGTGGAACGTCTTTTTTGCCGCAGGCGTCACGAGAGCGTGATCTTTTCGGGTGAAGGCAACTGGTCAATAAACCCACATATGCTACCTGAAGGCACCAATGTTGCCGGATTCGAGACCCTCGTATGAAATAAACGAGAAGAAAGGGGGTTAACCGAGGGACCCGATATTTATTAGTCATATAATGAGAAGCCAACAAACACTGACACCAATACAGCATAGGGGAAATTGCATGTGCTTAATAAATGAAATAAAGTAATGATAAATTAATGGAAATTAAAGTGGATGAAAAAACAACTTGCCGCAGGTGGGAACCGAACCCACAACCTTCACATGTCGCGTGCGATGCTCTACCAATTGAGCTACCGCGGCGGCGTTTCCCCATCCACTTTCTTGGGTATTTATGTGTACTAGTAGAACTCTGGGAGTGTTAGCCAGCGCCCCCACTCACAGACCTTGGCGGCGGACGTGGCACGTCTTTTTTGCCGCAGGCGTCACGAGAACGTGATCTTTTCGGGTGAAGGCAACTGGTCAATAAACCCACATATGCTACCTGAAGGTTGTTTTTTCATCCACTTTAATTTCCATTAATTTATCATTACTTTATTTCATTTATTAAGCACATGCAATTTCCCCTGTGCTGTATTGGTGTCAGTGTTTGTTGGCTTCTCATTATATGACTAATAAATATCGGGTCCCTCGGTTAACCCCCTTTCTTCTCGTTTATTTCATACGAGGGTCTCGAATCCAGCAACATTGGTGCCTTCAGGTAGCATATGTGGGTTTATTGACCAGTTGCCTTCACCCGAAAAGATCACGTTCTCGTGACGCCTGCGGCAAAAAAGACGTTCCACGTCCGCCGCCAAGGTCTGTGAGTGGGGGCGCTGGCTAACACTCCCAGAGTTCTACTAGTACACATAAATACCCAAGAAAGTGGATGGGGAAACGCCGCCGCGGTAGCTCAATTGGTAGAGCATCGCACGCGACATGCGAAGGTTGTGGGTTCGGTTCCCACCTGCGGCAAGTTGTTTTTTCATCCACTTTAATTTCCATTAATTTATCATTACTTTATTTCATTTATTAAGCACATGCAATTTCCCCTATGCTGTATTGGTGTCAGTGTTTGTTGGCTTCTCATTATATGACTAATATATATATATATATATATATATATATATATATATATATATATATATATATATATATATATATTATATGCGAGTGTATATGTAAGCTTTAAAAATAAATGCCCAAGAAGAAGCTAAAAATACACGGTTTTGGCTAATTGGGTTTCTGTTGTGACCATATCTTGAGAAACCCACCGCAATTGCAGCATTGTGACTTGTGCTGTAACTTTAGCACATATTTATCTATTTCCTAGGCACATCTCGAAAGTGTTGGAATTTTACTTTCTTGCTATTTTGCATTTGAAGATAGCCAAATATACAGTAGCAACTTGTGTTGTAAGCAGCATGGCAACAATTGACTAGAGGAAGTTGAGTTTTGGAGACAGCATCACTCAAACAACTTCCACTTAGGAAAGCAAATGTTCATATGTATGTTCAATACTTTTCTTAATAATGCAACCATAACTAGGTAATATTCAAACTACTGTGTCATACTTGTGCCCATTTTCGTGGGAAGCTGATGAAACCATGAGGCTGAGGTTCTGGATTAAGGAACTAGAAGCCTCAATTCAATATCCCAACATATACTTTTCCAATAAAGCAAGCGGTAATGTCACAGCAGATGTCTGCACTTTCCAATTTTTCTTCACTGTGAATATCATTAAAGTTGACGCACACTTAAGTGCGCCGAAATCTGAGCATGCGTCGCTCAAAAATTAGCAAGTATGGTCCCTATGTATATACACATGAATCGCAGCAAGATGTTGCAGGCAAACTGAGAAATTAATGCTATTTTCATAGTTAGAGATATTTTTTGCCTAGCACCACCTAAACGGATGGAACGAAAGTGCTGAATCAAGAAGTTTGCTGTCCTTCCGAATGTGGCGGGTCAGAACATCTTACCTCAGCTGCGAATGTTTTAGACCTTTCCAATGAGAGTTCCCTAGTCACACTCATAATGCATTCCATTCGTGTGTTGTTGCCTTCCTGTTGCTGGGCTAGTTCTGTGCAGTGCAGACAAGGCTAAGGCATGCGCCAGCCTGCAGTGAGGAGCGCCAGCTGCATATTATACAAAGCAAGGAGGGATCACTCGTTGTGTTCCAGTAATACTTGTCCGACTTCCTTCCATTCAGCCAGTTTCGCAGTGACTGCGAACCCCCCCTTTTCTGGTTGTTTTTTCTGGTTATCGACCCAACCCATAGTTTCTACTGCTCTGCAGTGAGATAGAAGGCGACTTGTAGCACGGAACACATGCACCAAGCAGCCCAATGTCTTAACGTATTGGCTTCCCCTCACCCTGTTCTTGTGTGTGGTCTTTTTTGTCACACCCAGAGCAGCTGTCACTGGTGTTTTTTTTTTCTCTCTCATGAGCTTGTGCAGACGACAAGAAAATAAGAAGAGTTATTATATCAAACACGATACTCGAATAGAGGCGCCATTCCTCCGAACATAGAGCACAGTGCACCACGCATGGCACATATGCTGCAAATTAAGTACATGTACATGCGGTCACGTGTAATGGTCGTTCATTATTTTTGGCTAACAACATGTTTATGGAGGTGACATAATAGTTCTACAGAAACCCGCAAGGTGGAGAGAAGTAATCAATTTTGAGGAACCCGTCTGGGTTTCCTTTGCAGTAGTACTTAGCTTATGGGTTTCCTTTGTAGCACTTAGCTACGTTTGGGTGGATGTCTCATATTACCTTTGTTAATTACTTCTCTCCACCTTGCGAGTTTCTGCAGAACAATTATGTCAAACTCTTACCTTTGCTTCGAGTGGTTGATGAATTCGATTCTGCCCTGCCATCTGCTAGCCGCCCGGTCAGCTCAGATGGTAGAGTGGCTGCTCCGGAAAGGCAGTGGTCCCGGGTTCGAGCCCCGGACCCGGACGAATTTTTCTTCAACTGCGAGGCTTTTCTTTCGAGCAACATTTATGGGTTTCCTTTGTAGCACTTAGCTATGTTTGGGTGGATGTCTAATTTTCCCTTTATTAGCTTATGGAGGGGAGTACTTAGTTCATGCCTGCATATCGAAAATGGGACAAGAACAGTGTAAGTGACCCAATGTAAAATAAACTGTTATCTTTTACTACAATATATATGGGCTGTGTACTATCAAATTTTTGCAGGACGTCAGTTTGCTTTTCTGTTGTTTGGGTGCACAGACTTGAAGAGCTAACCTCAACCTCCAGCTTCCCGAGAGAAAAAAGGAAAATGCTGCCTAAGCTATTCCACTCCATCTTCTATATGTGCCATCTTTTAGGTACGGGGGTACTGCCTATACTATTAGGTACACTTTTAATTGGCGCATTCACTTTATTGTCCCTTTGCACAGCCCAACTGATCAGGTGTGAATACGAAATGTCTGCACTGGCAGCATCACGGTGAAACATCTGTAAATGTGCGCTAATTCATTGGTGGAGCGAGGCCATTGTTCAGGTCATTGGCGAAGCGATGCCATTGTTCAGGACATTGTATTCCTGTCTGCACTGTACGTGAAGCATCAAAATGATGATGGCATGCTAAGGCAGCACTCGTCACTCAAGAAACGTAAGGGGTTGGGGGGGGGGCGCATCTCCCGACGAAAGCAGATCCCCCGTCATAACACCTGTACTGAATGTGCAAATAAAATTTTTTTTCTATCATGAGTGAGTGGTGTAGCCTGGTGGTGGAATATGAGCTACATGTACTTGCAAGATGGCTGCCGTGGTACCCCTACCTTAAACCTTGATATAATAAACTTCAATATAAAGAAATTCTCAATATAACGAAGTGTTCAACTTTTTATAACTCCTTTTCCAATGAACAACAATGCATATAACGAAGTGTGTTTACGCACAATTTCAATATAATGAAATTTCACTGCTGCCGCGAAGGAATACCGAAAATAATGGAAGCTTCCGCGGACGCAGATGGTCAACTGGTTGAATTACAAGTGGCTGCACGCAAACACACCTCTGAAATTGCGCACTGTGTGACCAAGAGCGACCGCTGAAGCGGAGCAGTGTCCATTACTGTTTAAAGGGACTGACAACCGATCTTTAAGGACCTAGTTATTTATGGCGCAACGCAAAGCTCATCCTTGGTTGTGTTTACTTCTGCAGCGGTTACTTCCGAAAGCGCGTGGATATTTAGTAAGCAGAATTTTTTCATCTGAGCAGCCTCTAAAAAGGTAAGAGTTCCTCCTCCAGCAACGCTGAGAAGTGAGAGTGACGTCGATAGCCCGCCTCGCAAATTGTTGAAGCCGTCCATCATTCTGATTTCATAGGAGTGAGTGTAACTGTGGTTAACCACCTACATTTAGACCCTTTCAAATACTTTTGAAAGTAAAAAGCTGGCGCAATAAGTTTGCATTGTTGTACAGACATTTTTTATATTTGTAGCGAGTTTTTCGCCAAGTACATGCCTCTGTCATGGCTGGCTGGCCCTCGTCGTCATTGTTTTGTCGATGGACGAGCCAAGCCAATTCATCGAAAACGAAGGCAAAGGCAGTGCCACTTTTCTGCTCACTACGAACGAAGGCTTATATGCACATTGTAAGTCAAGAAAAACGTATAATAATAAAGTATACTGCACTTCAATACCAATAAAAGGACCAGGAACCGCATGCACTAGTAGAAGGTCACGGGGTGGACCTCTTATGTAGCTTCATGTTTTTGCCGTGTGAGCCGCCAAACGTCATTTTTTTTCGACTTTTAGCGATGCATTAAATCCACGTTTCATGAAAAAAACATGGCTCGTTTTAGTCACTATGATAGAGAATCATTCCATCAGTGGGGTTATCTTGATTCATGTTCCGAGCGGTTGTCTGTCCCTTTAAAGTCCAAGTGAGGTAAGATCCTATCGCGCCCCGTGCGCTATACGCTTTGGGTGCGAGTAAAAACCTGTGAGGATGAGCCGAGAAGTATGATGCATTGGTGAGCACCATATTCCCATGCTAGCAAGGGGAAAGAGAGAGGGGCGCTGGCTCGCGGTAGCGTGTGATCAAGCGGTTGCGAGAGAAGGGGAAGGGAGGGAGTGGGGGGCAGGTTTGCGTGCGTTTCCTTTTCTAGCACAGCTGTGGCTGCGCATATGCAACCCGCGCGCCATGTTTTAGAGATAATCTGCTCCGTGTGCAAAGGCTAGGTGTGTGCGGCATTATGGGCACTGTCTTGCTGCGCATTTAGCACTAGAGGTTGCATTATCTCGAGTTTCAGAGACGCGTTAAAGCGAGAGGCTGACGAAGCCTTTGCTCCTCGCTGCCGGAATTTTATTGCGAGAGCATGCGGGGAATATAACATTTGCACCATGTGTGTAATGCACAAATACATGTTACTGTTACACAGGGTGTCTACCAACCGGGAAAACCGGGAAATCTCAGGGATTTTGAATAGTCTGGAAAAACTCGCAGAAAACTCGGGGAACTTGTGCTCAATCAGGGAAAATTAGCAGTCATTTTATTGAAAGGGAACAAAAGTCGCCCTAGTGCTGGCTCGAGTAAAAGAGAGGATTCGTAACGAATTGTCTTTGACGCATGTCATTGGCTGGAGGAGTTGCCAGTGTAAAGCCAACTACTGATTTTCTGGACACCCCATTTTAGGGAAATGCCCCATAATTCAGACGGCTTCGCGGTACCACCACGTGCCCCCTAGAGTGCAACGTATAAGAACGTCTGTAATTTCAGACGCAAGAACCGTTCGCTGTCCGATTTTTCTGGCTTTTTGCCGAGACTGCAGATCCGAGACAGCATTAATCAACGCCAACACCGCCGTTTTGATAATCTCACTGCCTCGAACCAGCGCTCTCGCATGCAGATTTGCTGGGAGCCGTAGCCACCACCGCGGCAACGCGAGGCTTAGCTGTTTCGACGTTCGCTGTTCATACCGTTTGGTGCAGTGTTTTTCATTGAAAGAATGCACCACTGTCAGTAATGGCACCGGCTCCGCCTTTGTAAATATCACGATTGGCTTCGAAGCTTAGAAAGCATGGCGTGTTGCATAATGCCGCTTCCCGAATCACAGCTTTGCCTCGGCACATGGATGTTACGCGGTGAAGCATATATGAAGTATCGCGGTGAAGCTGAACAAGTGTGGGAAGGGCAACACGTATTCACGCACGGAACAGCACGTATTCCATAATTATACACGTGTGCACCCACCGTCTCCTGTCACAGTACGAGCGTCGATATGCCTAATAGGTGTACAGAGCTTTTTCGGATGTTCCTGTGACAATTTGAGCCCTTAAGGGCAGTAAAAGACATGCATCCATTTTTTCGGACGTTTTCGTGGCCCCTAGGGAGCCCAAAAAGTCGGATGTTGACTGTACAACTGACCAAGAGGGTGCTCCAAATGGTCCAAGGGGCGAACGTGTGGCAGAACGAGGACAAGAAAAGAAATGACCGTCGCATTCAGGAATGATAGGGAAATGAACTGCCCCCTCGACTTTGAAGGATCTTGAGCTCAAAAAGCAAAGTGTTGGCTGACGGAAAGATGCAGGTGACCCTCATCCAAACCAAAATAAACTTAAAAGCAGTGAAACACAAAACAGAGGCATTGTGCATGGGCTGAGAGTATGTGAGGACAGGTGAGGTTGACTTTCCAGCTGCTGAGAAAATCTCACTTGAGACAAAGTTCAGGCCTAATACCAATGATCTTGCTATCACTTGATAGAAATAGCTCATTTTCGAAAATATTTGCTTCTGTATGCATCTCTTTTTATTCGTATTTTAAGATGTTCAACTCGATTTGCAATGGCCTTTACCATCTCTCTTTTTCAAAGATATTTGCTGTGCATTTTACTATTCCCTCCCTTCAATTTTCTGTTTTTAATAAAATAAACACTACTCCTTACTATTCAAACTGGATTGTTTTTTTTTCTATTTTCTTAAAATGCTTACTTGAGAGTGACAGCATCGGGCGACGTGGTGTCAGCCAGCCTGTCTTGACATAAAATAAAGTTCTGTATCGCTCCGGGAAAACCTGGAAAACTCGGGGAATTTGAAAATGTCTACTTGGTAGACACCCTGGTTACATATCATGGTCTTCATTTACAGCAATGCTGTTCAGGGTAGTTTCACAGCTGTTTTCATTCTTGTGCGGTGAAGGCCAGCAAGTGGCGGCATGCTCGGTTTCAGCCAGCAATGCAACCTACGTCACAGTCCTGAATTTTGGCTTTTAAATGTAATTATCGATGATTATAAAATAAAAAAAATACCTTTTATATACCATACTCGAATAGATAAAAATTTTCCTTTTTTTTTCAGTCATAATGTAATCTGTAATTTTTCTTTCGTGCGTCACATTTTACCAGTTCCACCAGGAGGTCGGCTAGAAGTGTGTGTGCCTGCGGTGGCAAAACTGATGGTGTAATCAGCAATGCAGCCTGTGCGGGAGCCCTACATGATTAGCAGAGTGTTGGGGATGAATCATCACTAACAGTACCCAGCAAACAGACCCCTGATACTTATAACCCACATGTACAGCTTTGCTGTCTTTGATGTATCAGTTGACCAGATTGGCATACATCTATGGAGGATTCTTTAAAATTGATTTTCATGGTCTTGCAATAAACACTCCTTTTCTGTTCTGTGTTTCTTTCAGTGCCTTCATCTCGACCCAACTTTAGATGACATGATCATGTTCGCCAAGAAGCTACGTGCCCTGGGCTGCCACATAACTGTCAAAGTGCTGGATTACCTGCCACATGGGTTTCTTAATCTATTTCCTCGTGGAAACGAGGCCCAAGATGGTATTCAGTGCTGTGTGAACATGCTTAGGGCTGCCCTTCATATGGAGACACTGGGTGTCAAATGAGTATTTTTGATAAACTCGCTATACAGCCGACGGTTACTTAACAGGTTACTTAGCATTAGGGGTGGTTTTTATGGATCCAATCCTATACAGTGACTAGAAAACACTAGACGAGTGCATCACATACACACTCGCACCACTTTTGAATGGAAGAGGCCTTTTATATCTACGAGGATCACTAAAGCATTATATAATTGTTGACAATTTACAATGAAACTATGCATTTCCTTGGTGAGGCCAAAGTTGGAGGATTGCAATTATATGTATGATTTAGTGCAATATACGTAATGTATGTTGGAATGGTTTAGGTTGGTCTTTAAACAGACAGAAGCTTACATATCGCTTCCAGGAGTTGTTACTGCTAACAGGGTGTCATGTAATGCCTTACCACGTAAAACCAGCCTGCCTAAGAAAGTCTACTAACTGTTGTTGCCTTTGAGGAAATGACCTCGCTATTTTATGATCCAGTGAAGGGTGTACATATCATGTCATTCACACACACTATAATTATGAAAGATATGTTTTTGTTAACGAGAGAGCCCTCCGAACGAGAAATTGAATGAGAAATTAAGTAGAATGGGAGCATTTGCCACGTGGTAAATTCTGGCCTTTGCTGACAATGACAGACAGGGATAATAGAAAATGGGACACTTGGTGATCTTTGTTTTCCTACTGTGCTGGTTGGTTTTTAACAGTTTGTAAAAATGAATATTTGTTGCTTACCTATTTCTCTGCCCCTGTTTCATGTTTTGTCATTAGTAGCCATGCTGTCATAGTGGCATTTACATTAGCTTTCATGTCAGCTGGATACTGGTTACAAGGCTCACTTAAATGTTCATGAGTAAAGCTACGTTGAGTGATTAGCAGGGTAGGTTGATCAGTTCAATCAAGCATGCGAGCAAGTCAAGTTGAACAGACAGTCAAGCTGTCTGGTTGACCTTGAGAAAGGAACAAGTTTTTGTGGCCATAGGTCTCAGTGTGACCTCTTCACGACTTCATTACAACCTCATAGTCGAGATTATAACAGCTTGCCTCATTCCTGGTGTATACATTGGCAGCATTGTGTCACGTGTCATGGCACTGGACCATCACTATAGTCATGACTCAGCTATTGCTAAAGTCACTTCTGTGTGAATCGTGAAGGCATTGAGATAACACAAGCTTTCTTGGCTGAACACCTGGATTGACCTGCTTCTGTTAGGTTTGTATTAATGCTCTGTGTGCTGTGTAACCATGTTTACCAATGAAAGCAGTGCACCACTCATTTTTTTTCCTGGTTTCTTTTAGCAAAATAATTTTTATTCTCTGAATAGTCAGCATACAGCTTCTGTACATACATAACATCTCTTGTTATGTGACATGTGTTGTACTTTAGCAAATTTCTTGGCTGGCACTTTGGTCAGGAAGTCTTCCCTATGAGTCAAAGTAAAGTAAACCTTTGTTGTTCTATATGTTACCTTGTCAGAGATATGTGTTATGAGGAGTAAATTGAAATGTCATCACATCCCTCTGCCACACCCCCTTTCCTGTGGTGATGTCATAGCAGAGCATGTTTACTTCGTTTTCATGTTTTTATCCGTCACTCTTCCTGTGTGTCACGCTGTGTTTTGTGGCAACAGTGCCAGTTTTTTGTAATTGTTTAAATTAGGTCATATACTCGTGTGGGCTGGTGCACTTCTCGAATTATTTTTGAATGTACCTGTAGCAGACAACACAACAGTCAGTTCTGCGGAGAATGAACTTTCAGTGCTCCTGTGGCCAAGCGGCATCAAGTCTGCATGACCATGAGATTCAGGACACTCCAACTTCTTGCCACAGCCGTAAAGAGCAGTGGTTATCATAGCATCTGCTACGTACTGAACAAATCAGTCTAGATTTTGATGGCTTCTCAGAGCTGCATTATTGTGCAGGAGAGACAAGTCAAGGCAAATTACTTACTTGATATAGGGACTGATAAGAGCTTCCTAAATATTGTGTGACAGTCATGGCACTGAAGAATGTTTTTGTTAAGCGCTCTTGTTGCCATGGTGCTGATTGGTATTGCTAGCAAAAGATGGCATCCCTGCGCACTGTGCAACTGCAACATGCACAGTGAATGTCACATTAATGGTAGTCGAGCGTAGTTTCGTTGCAATCATCTCGGGTCTTCATGCACCCCGCTTTACTGACCTTATACTGCAGGTTTATGCTGTTTACAGAGAAGCAACTCCGAGTACACAAGAGGCGAGATGCCACTGTTAGTGTTGTGATGCAGTTAAGATTATCTCTACTCTGCCTTAAAGTGTTTGAATGTCGCAGTGCGTGTGATGACATCTGTATATTTACAATATTGAGTAGTTCCTAACCAGTTCTCAGTTTTCTTTTTTGTGCATTTGTTGTCACAGCTGTGCTGGTCACTATTTGCTGTAGTGAGTCACCTCCTGCTTCTTCGTTAGTCTTACTTAAATGAGCAATGAACAGTCAGTATTATGTTTTGCTCAAAGTCATGCTCAAAGGATGCAATGCACTTTTTTTGGCATGGCAGGTTACCTCCTTTATGTACACTCGTACTATTTGGCTATTGTTAATATCAGTACGCACAGTTGCAATGACATTTTTCATGTTGTGAACAAGGTGTACTGCATAGAATACTTATGTATCCAAAGACGTTTTGTACTTTGAAAGGTGTATAAACTGTCCAAGCACACCCAGGCTTATGTGGTTTCTTTGTGTGGTGTCTTTCAGTGTTTGTGAGACACCTCCACTTCTAAGAAAACTTGATTTCTTCTGATGCATACTCCATTGCCATTCTTGGGGAGAGGGCCACACAAAATGCTGGAAAAAAAGACATCAACTCTATCAGAAATGCAATGGGTTGCCTGTTATGCCACTGGAGATAAACGCAGTGGTACCTAAATTGAAGATAAACTGTTCATTTAATAGAGGGAAATGTGGAACTGCAGTCGTTAAGCATTATGGCTATGGTTGGCAGTAGTTACATGGATTTTTCTACAATTTGGCAGGGCATTGTTGAGAAGGCAAACTGCAGCTTCTTTTATAATTCTTTGTGGTTCAGCTTTATTGCTTGCTAGTTGTGCAACATTTCTTTTTAGCAGTTGAGTGTTCTGCATTGACAACTACATCACTAGGTTGTGAAATACTGACTGCCTATTGACTCTTTTGAGTCTGCATGTTGCTAGGATTGGCTTGCACTGAGCAGTGATACTTGCTAGTCTAGATAGCCAAACAAGACAGAGGATCACAGAGAGATGGAGACACGATGTGATTAAGTAGTGGTCAAAGGGATCGTTAGTGGCCTGTGGAGACAATGTTCCAATGAGGTGACTTGGCCAAGGCAAGTCTCCTTGTTGAAACATTTGTTCCATTGACATCCGGTTTGACCACTGCTGACCATTAGTTTAGATGTGTTAAAAACGTTATTTTTGTTATGTTCCAAGAACAAAAAGATGGTAGAAATGAGAGGGTAGATGAGGCTAATCATTACCGTACAGCAAATTTGACATGACCGTGTAAGGCTAAGAAAGAAACTGGAATATTGTTCAAGGCGTAACGGACAATGTTTAGAAAAGTCCACATACTACCCATAATTTGTACATTGAATGAAAGGCTGTACTGTTGAATAGCATAGACAGTAGTGGCAGATTTCCTTCTAGTATTTTTTAGTGTGAGGACTGACGGCCACAAATACGAGACCATCAAAAGCTGAATTGCCTTATCAGAAAGTACCCCGTAAGGTTTGAACACTGAGCAGAGACTGACACTGCAATCAGCCTTTTTTTCTAGGGAGGAAGAGGGCCTTAGTGAATGTCCCTGCATGACATGTTTGCTGGCTTACCCACGAATAATAATAATACTAATAATAAAAAGAACATTTAGGCATGTGCCTGATGTAGCATGGCACCTTGTCCTTGTAGCATCTGACATACACTCAGCAATTAGAGACGATCACACTTCTATGGTTCTCTTGGGCACTCGTGAATGAAGTCTGTTCCTCGCACTAAGGAAATCATAAAAGTATATGCCATTAGGTGAAATACAGCACAAACGGGCACGTAGAACGGCAGAGGAGATGACGTCGTCCTGGGTGCCCGCTTGTGCTATGCTTCACTTTGTGCAGTCCTAACTAGCCCACCTAACTGCAGTCCTAACTAGCCCACTTTGTGCAGTCCTAACTGTTCACTATATGTCATTGTTTCACTACCAGAGGGGCAATGCTTGCTGCTTTTCATGAAAAAGGCTGCTTTCTGTTTGTTCATTTAGGCTCTGGCATTTGGGTTTCTATGGCCAAAAAACTGCTTAATTGTCTATGTATATGCCTGCCTTCACAAATACCTGTTGAATTGCAGTCAAATGTCTATGCCAGGCAGATGGCATGGCAGATCGCCCGTGGCAGATGGCACAGTTCTAACCCTTGCACGAAGTTACTTGAGGCAGGCATTACTTCTATGAGAAGTCGGAATACATAATTGAATAATAATACAATTGCACTAATTAACCTTCTAATTTAGTTAAAATATGGCACGTGCTGAAATTGACAAATTGTCGCTGGTGAGTTCGCAAGACATGTCCACTTGAAACGAATTATCATGATGACATCAGTTTTGAGATACGTATTCATTTTCAAGGTGTGCAGCAAAATATATGGTCATTCCAGTTAGTTTTGTGCTTCAATGCATAAAACTTTTCATAAAAAAGTAAGTTGAACGACTGCATTTTTACTGCAAGTTTGCTGCCACATATCTCGAAACAGGTGCCATCCTTAGAATTTGTTCCAACTCGATATGCCTTTCCAAACTCGCCAGCTACAATTCGCAAATTGCAATATGTGCAGTAATGTATTTAGTGAAGCTTTATTAATGGGTCAATTAAACATCTGAATGCTAGTGAAATTGCCCGCCCTCGTGGATTGCCCTCCTCATCGAGCAATTTAGTTCGAGGGTTAGAATTGTGCTACCTGCCGCAGTTGATTTTCTTTAAATTTAGTGCAGCTAAAAAAAGAGCGCTATATAATGAACACAAACATAGTGAATTATCGCATGTAACAAAGTTAATCAAAATGTTTCACCTATACATGCGCATGCAACGAATATATGCTTATAACAAATATCGGATATAGCGAAGGCACTTTCATGTAGAATGCAACTTTGTTGTCTCCAGGCTTCGACTGCATGGAAAAGCATATTACGTCTATTGACATGTGAGTATGTCTATTTGCATGTAAGTGTGGTTTTGTTATAACAATCATTTCGCTTCTCTCTAACTAACGTTCACAACAGCATAAGATATTTCACTGAAATTTGTTGAAGACTGCCATGATTCACTTTTTCCCCAGCTTTTTCCGGGTATTTGTGGAAGCATTGGGAATGAACTTTTATTGAATTTAGTTGACTGTGTGCATGCAGTGAATTGCATAATTTTTTAATGTATATTAAGCATTGTAAGGCTTGATATTACTATTAAATATTTGTTTGAAGTTAAGTAAATGTCAGACATTTCTACCCTCATTCAATGTAAAAGCTGTCACTTTTAAAAGACTTCTTCCTTCCTGGGCTATTAGATGTTTCAAGCAAAGCACTTTTGCTAAATTGAGAAACATACCAAATTTTTGATTTTTTGTTGTGCATGCCTAAAAGTGGACGCTAAGGAGAAAGACTAAATCCATCTTGGATAATAAAATATTCGTTGAAAACTCTATCTTCATTAATTTCCAGGCGATAGACGAAAAACAAAAGACAAACATCCACTTTTAAAAATTTTCGTGCAGACCTTGGTGCTGGTTGTAATGTTGCTGTGGTGGTGATGTCAGCACTGTGATGTTACTGATTTAAAAATATTTTTTAGTATGCGGGCAGTTGTGGCACAGTAAAAGTTATCGAAACTTGGCATTAAATCGAGCATCAAATGACACATTTAAGTGGACCCCAGTGAGGAAAATTAAGTTGTGTTAAGGTGTTTATTTACAGGGTTCGCAAGATGAGAGAGGTTGAACTAGTTGCATATCAGTAAATTGCACTTCTACAATAGCAAAACAGTTACTCCTACCGTGAGAGGGAGCTTGATAAGACAGAAAAGGTGCAAATACAAAAGACTGATGGTGACCCTGCCTCGAAGCTTTCTTACCAAGTTGGCAGCGCGTCATAGAATTTTGGCAGCGTCTACACAAGTTCAGTTATCTATGAAGAATGACTACATTGCATTCTGAAAGGCGTGCGTTTCGCTGAAAATATGGTGCCATATTTTGTGGGTTTCCGCTTCCGCTACCAGATGGCGTCAGCATATTTTAGTTGTACACTCAAAACTGCTACAGTGCCTTATGGCCAGGGCTGGTCCTCTCTTCAGAGGATGCCACTGTGATAGTCGTATTGTATAGCACATGCCTCCAGGCCCTTGTGCTTCAAGGGCTCTGGAAAGGCAGTTGTGCTGTGGCTAATTTTTGCATCTTGCATGTTCTGCATATCATATTCTTCCGCAATTCAGTGTAAGGCTTATAGTACCCGTCATTAGTCATCGCCATAATCTTATTGCACGTACATTTTACGCACTTTACAGCAACTATTTTTATGCCCCTCTACAGCTACGTCACATCAACTTCACAGAACTCGTCATTCCACCGCGAAATCAATAACACTGCCTTGGCGCTCTTTGGCCATACCTGGCCCTTGCGCCACTAAACAAAACACATTAATTAATTAATTAATTAATTAATTAATTAATTAATTAATTAATTCATTCATTCATTCATTCATTCATTCATTCATTCATTTATTCATTCATTCATTCATTCATTCATTCTGGTTCCCCAACTGGCAAGGTCATTGTGTGAAACTATATCGCTTTATGCACCGTCGCTTTACACAGAGGGTCAGCCAGTGGTTAGGCGCGTGCAGCGGTGATAAGCGGTGAGGAGGTGCTCGCGCCAGAGCATGAAATATATTCATTGCTTCAACTGTAATGGTTGTTCCTGCACACTGTTGCCTGTTGACTGTTATGGACTGCTGAAGGGCCAACCTAGGGCACTCTGATGCCACGTCACAACAGTTCAGCAAATAGATGGCGCACACAAGTCGGCATAGAAGCAGAATGCGTTGTTACCTTGTACATCACTGCGTAGTTCTTCTCCGCTAAAGAAGTACGTCTTCTCTCTGAAACGAATAAGCAGAAATTATTGGCGACTGCAAACTGTCTCTCGTGCACCGCATAAATGAGAGAATATGCAAGCACGTTTTTGTGTAATTCCACTTGGATACGTTTGAAATACGGTGTAAAGTATGCATTGACACTTTATTGTACACTGTACACACGTACATACAGAGCGCTTTTTATTGTAGCGGTAGGCTCGCTCATTTAGTCGCTCATGTTTTTATAAATTAGAGTTCGCCACATTTGTGTGCTTTGAACATTTAGATGCAACGGTAGGTTCCTTTAGCTACGTGTTTTGGAATAGCAGGTTCTTCAGTAGCCAAATTTCCCACTTTCTTGCAGTTAATAAACAAAGAACAAAATGTGTTTATGAACGTGAACCCGTTCTACCATTCACAAAGAGTGCAGCTGGCCTGAATATCACATTTGAATATAAACCATAAATATAGAGTGGTTTTCTTATGAAAGATAGTGAAGTTCACTTTTTTGCATAGTTGTTTATGAAGGAAATGTGGACCATGAGGTTTGTACATGCGCTTATCTGGTGTGCACTAGGTGTGGAACAAAACTTACTCTTGTCTATGTAATACCAGAGGCTTCAATACAGCATCATCAACAACAACAGCAACATTAAAAAAAAGATACTTTGGTAAGGCAACGCTGTCTTTTAGACTTTGATAGTTTTATGTGGTATGAATAAGAAATTGTGCGATATTCAGTGATGACCAATATAATTGTCAAATTTTCACTTAGTAGCTTTAATTATTTTAGGGCAAACGTTGAAATTGCAGAGTTGAAATTGATCAGTGTTAACAGCCACGCTCATTTAGTAGGAAACCTATAGGCCACTACCAGTTTTGAAACAGTTTCCCAAAATATCCCAAAATACGCATTGCAGTTTTAGTAGGGACAACTGGGCGAGTTGGTTTAGTAACCGGATGAAACATTGCTGTTCCGTGTGGTGGGGTAACCTGCGCATTACGTATGGATAAACATGGTAACGTAGGGCTGTGCACTCACGTAAGCAGTGCTAAACTGCTTAAATGTTTTTTTGATAACAGTTGCTCATTTTATAAGATTTGCTTCCTTTTCCAGCAGCAAAGTGAAAATTAACTGCCTGCTAAATGAATGTACTATAGGGGCAGCTGCGCTAAGGTGTCATGATATATTGTTTATTAAAAATAAACAATATATCATCATATGAGAGGCTAATACGACTATTTCATAGAAATGTGTGCTAATGGGTGTTCTCTTCAATGGCGGATGACATTCCCCGATGGGCCACTTTCGCAGCAATGAATCAATCCTGAAGGCAATGAAGGTGTCTTGTTAAGCAGATCCCACGGACTGGCTGAACGCCAGCAAAAATGTTACACGTAATGGTGATTAAAGGTACAACGGTTTGTAGACATTAGAGTTGCGGTAGCCAGGCGCATGTATATATATATGTGGAATTGTTTACGGCCCAGAGGACGAAGAGGAACAAGGCGCATGCACAACGTGGTGAAAAAGGCTCGGCTCGTGTTCTGAACAGCCCGCTGCCAAGTGATTACTAGTGCACTTTTCCCATGGTCAATTGTAGAAGAAGAAAGAAGGAACAAATGACATGGATATTACAAAGGCGGGGTGCTGTTGTAATGGTTGTGCATAAAAAGTTCGAACTCACACCATGGTGGATCCCGAGTTTGCGAAGTTACTGTTGCTTCTTCGTGATCGTGACCACCGTGGTGACTCGTCTCCTTCAGTCTCCATTTCCAGGGTGGACTCTGCGTGTCGAAAGAGAACGGTGAGTTCGCCTTTGCACTATTCGATGCTAGCAAGTATTTGTTACAAGGAATGAAGGTTGAATTACTGCATCATTAATGGCAGAAACGTGCCTTAATTGCCATACCTTTAATTACTTTCTTTTAAATTTATCCGCAACTTTAGCAATATGTCTGTTATATTAGCATTTAACTTATTATGAGACCCCAAACGAGCCATGCTTTTTGACGGCGTCTTTCCCCTCTCTTGCGATTCTCCCATTGAAGAGTGGCAACGTTGTTATTCACCCGTTTCGTGACGGCGGTGGCTTTCCCCATTCTGTGTCTCCTCTCTCTACCTCATCTCTACCACTCTATCTATATTTTCTCTGGGCTGGCGCACGTGAGTACAAAGTTAAGCGCTGCAGCTGCTGCAATGCTTTTGCTGGGGCCTCGTGCGTAACTACAGCCGTTCAGAGGGCATTGTGTCGACGGCGAGGAAGTTCCAGAAGGCATTGACAACAGCCAGGGAGCTCCAGAGGGCATTGTGGCGATGCCTAGGGAACTCTCGCTAAACAGGTCTCATAGAACCCTCTCCCACTCTTTTGCCATATACATTATACACGTTCTCAACCAACCCAAGACGTGGCGTGCCAGTCGCAGCAGCAGCAGCAATAGTGAAGTCGAAGGAAGAGGTAATGAAAACTTCGCTTTAAAATGTTGAGGTGCCTTAAAGAGCGTTATGGGTTTCGGAGTGCGCCCACAAGCAATCTCGGGGACTTCGAAGAGTTGTGCTTATGTTGTGAGTGCGCCCACAAAAAGTCCTGACGGACCTTAAGGAATGGTGTTGGTATTGGGAATTGGTGCCCATAAGATACCTTGAAGGCCGTCAGGACTTCGGTGTTTCCGACAAGATCACTTCGAAGTATTTTCCCCCTGGGGTAAAACTTTACTCATAAAAGGAAATGACAGATCCCCTCACTATTTTCCTGTGGTATCACATAGGGCCGACTGCCTTTCTCGGCCGGGTGCTGCCACTTCTTGGTACAGCCCGCAGCTTTCGTCGCTTTTGGGTTGTCGTAGTGGTTGAACTGTGCTGTCGGCGTGTGGGTGGCTTCGGCTCCCTTGTCTCCTTTCTGTGCATCTGCGGGATCACGAATCGGAGCGGGTTTGAAAAATTGGTGACGCAATGCCTTGTTGTGAAGACACTATAAAGGTTTGTTAATTAGTGCAGCCACGACAGCGAGCGTGACATGCAGTTTTAACTGTCTCTGAGCTTCGTGGGTTATCAAATGATAGTGTTCAACATATTGTGTTAACGGGAACTTAAGCGCCACGAAAGTGTAAGATCACATGACCTCTCTGCAACAGTGCAGAAAAAAAAAGAAGTACAGTGTATACTTAACCTCTATCAATTTTCTTGTTCGAGAACACGTGCGTCCCTTGGCAACGTTTAAGAGGAGTCAGAAAAAGACCGAGGCATATTGTGTTCAGTGTTTTTGTGTTGAGGTAGGAAAGCGGTCTCTAGATAGTCGAGGAAGGTGCAGTGAACTTCGTCTCCTGCCTTTGACCTCCTCGACATTCGGCTCGTACTTGCTTTTGTAACAGTGGCTATGTCGACAGACCGCGTGCGGCGCACGTGATAGATCTCTTGGCAAGAGCAGTGCGTCATTATGAAAACACGGTTACATCTGATGTTATGACGATTAGGAAACATTGTTGAAAATATTTCATTACTTTGTAACCCATGCAACATGGCTATTAAACGGTACAAGAATCATGGCTGGCTCAATACAAGGTCGGAAGTTGAGAGAGAGAGAGAGAGAGAGAGAGAGAGAGAGAGAGAGAGAGAGAGAGAGAGAGTAAACAGCTGGATAAACGTTTTCAAATTGCTTTTCGCACAAGTGCAGAAGATACGTAGAGCAAGGACAGAAGTGGCACTAATAATTTCTCCTCTAGTGTTGATAGCCTACGAACAGAGCATACACTGATAGATCAGCCTCTTAAATTAATTAGCATATTCAAATGGTTTTTCTTCGCGCAAATAGAATTCGAATTGGCTTTCAATACACAGCATAAGAGCTCAACCAAAGGGGTACCTCAATTTCAACAACTTTATTTGTAAAGGAGCGCCGCTGGAAGTCCGCTGAAAGTAAACAATGTCATTCGAGCCACTTCACCATCAGGATACAGGCTCTCAAAGTTTATCAGTGCTTTAAATTTTAAATAATTCATACAGCTAGCACTCACTGTCTTCAATTAAAGAGGCCGATAACTTTCAAAAGGTTCGTGATAAATGTAACTCTGGCTAACTATTTCTCGCATAGAACAATCGCGACGTTAAATGATTTCAAGCTCTCCGCTTACCATCACTGCCAGCGAGATTATGTATTGAAAACGGCCTCTTCGTTCTTGTATTTGCCACAGGTTGTTCCTTCGAAAAGAAAGAAAAGTACGGTGTAGGCGCCTTTATTAATTGTGGACATAATTAGCGCTCGGTCGTCCTTTTTGAAAAGCCAGACAGCTTACCTGCGTTTTCTTGAGCACTATTCTGGACTTTATTTGAGTTTCTGGAAACGGTGCATACCCTGATATGTCATCAATTGAACCTGAAAAAGAAGAAAGCCGTCATAGTTGGCGCTTCTCACAAGTACCGGGTACAGTTGTCGGAGTTTGTGGCTATATCGGGCGGCAGGCGAGAAGCATAGTCCAGTAATTCTATCTAACCCAGCATCATGTTGCTTAGTGATAGCGCTGTTCAGTTTTCATGGCCACTTATTTCATTTGGTTGCTCTGTCATCCTGCATTCTATCGCTTACTTGCGCACGTAACCTCGTAATTCAGAAACGAGCCTTGACTTGAATCTCCACCTTGATTTCGTTAATTGGAGTGCAGCACAGCCGCTCACCAAAAGTAGCCACTGCTCTTGAAGAATGTTTCTCGGCTGCTCATGAGACGAGGAGTTGCTTGAAAGAAAGCTCTCTGGTATTTGACACCACTCTGGTAGCGCGTGATTGCAAAATATTACCGCAGGAATCACTGAGTAGATTTTTTTGAACCCACTGACTACATAAGTCTGGACTACATTGCTCTCTGCTCAGGGCAGTCTTAAGCGAGAAACGTCGAGTAGAGTATGGTTTGCAAATGGGGGTACTCAGTCAAGCTCAAACATGGTCTCGTCGGGGGTGACCAGACCATAGGACTTCGCCACAGTCGTATCATTAGTGCCTCTCGCGTACCTTGCGTGGGTGTGGCTGCGGGCGCCACCACGGAATGGCGGCCCGGTGAGGCCAGGCAGGATGAGCCCTGGCGGCCGGACGCCGACGTGAGCGTCGAGAGGACGTTGTCGATGCTGGAACGCTTCACTAGCGCCGACTCGGCAAGGGTGTCATTGCTGGCACTGCGGCCGCCTCCTCCCACTGGGTGGCCCTCTGTCAAAACAAAAAACGGTACTGCGATTGTTGACCTACGAAGCGTGCAAATCGGACAGAGAGATATGTGCATATTCTGTTATATTGAGGAGCTCCTTAAATAGGTTGGCCGCTGCACGACGTGTTCGAAAGTATGCGTGAAGGCTACCTGTAAAGCGTGCTTTTTCTGGAAGCGAGTCGTACTCAGGGAAAGCACCCTTACTCGTGAAACGGGTGAGTACGGGTGTCTGAATGAAAAGAGTGTCCAGATCGAATAACGTTCTCCAGGTCTTGTATTCCATTTACGATCTAATATAGTGCGGGCGTCCAATAAATCCGCGACTTGCATCACAAGTAAGATCAGTAGCAACCAATAAATTGTGACGCTGAAAACGATAGAAAAAAAATAATTCCGACCGCGTCACATTACAACCTGTAATGGCATTACCTTGGCATTGCCTGTAAAGCGTGCTTTTTCTGAAAGCGAGTCGTACTCAGGGAAAGCACCCTTACTCGTGAAACGGGTGAGTACGGGTGTCTGAATGAAAAGAGTGTCCAGATCGAATAACGTTCTCCAGGTCTTGTATTCCATTTACGATCTAATAGAGTGCGGGCGTCCAATAAATCCGCGACTTGCATCACAAGTAAGATCAGTAGCAACCAATAAATTGTGACGCTGAAAACGATAGAAAAAAATAATTCCGACCGCGTCACATTACAACCTGTAATGGCATTACCTTGGCATTGCCTGTAAAGCGTGCTTTTTCTGAAAGCGAGTCGTACTCAGGGAAAGCAGCCTTACTCGTGAAACGGGTGAGTACGGGTGTCTGAATGAAAAGAGTGTCCAGATCGAATAACGTTCTCCAGGTCTTGTATTCCATTTACGATCTAATATAGTGCGGGCGTCCAATAAATCCGCGACTTGCATCACAAGTAAGATCAGTAGCAACCAATAAATTGTGACGCTGAAAACGAAAGAAAAAAATAATTCCGACCGCGTCACATTACAACCTGTAATGGCATTACCTTGGCATTGCCTGTAAAGCGTGCTTTTTCTGAAAGTGAGTCGTACTCAGGGAAAGCACCCTTACTCGTGAAACGGGTGAGTACGGGTGTCTGAATGAAAAGAGTGTCCAGATCGAATAACGTTCTCCAGGTCTTGTATTCCATTTACGATCTAATATAGTGCGGGCGTCCAATAAATCCGCGACTTGCATCACAAGTAAGATCAGTAGCAACCAATAAATTGTGACGCTGAAAACGAAAGAAAAAAATAATTCCGACCGCGTCACATTACAACCTGTAATGGCATTACCTTGGCATTGCCTGTAAAGCGTGCTTTTTCTGAAAGTGAGTCGTACTCAGGGAAAGCACCCTTACTCGTGAAACGGGTGAGTACGGGTGTCTGAATGAAAAGAGTGTCCAGATCGAATAACGTTCTCCAGGTCTTGTATTCCATTTACGATCTAATATAGTGCGGGCGTCCAATAAATCCGCGACTTGCATCACAAGTAAGATCAGTAGCAACCAATAAATTGTGACGCTGAAAACGAAAGAAAAAAATAATTCCGACCGCGTCACATTACAACCTGTAATGGCATTACCTTGGCAGTGCCTGTAAAGCGTGCTTTTTCTGAAAGCGAGTCGTACTCAGGGAAAGCGCGCTTACTCGTGAAACAGCTGAGCACGTGGGTCTTTGAATTAAGTGTCCAGGTAGAATCACGTTCTTCAGGTTTTGTATTTCACTTACGGTCTGATGTAGTGCGGGTGTCCAATAAATCCGCGATTTGCAGTGCAAGTAAGATCAGTAGCAACCAATAAATTGTTACGCTGAGAACGGAAAGAAAATATTATTTTGACCGAACATACGCCTCACATTACAACCTGTAATGGCATTACCTTGGCATTGCCTGTAAAGCGTGCTTTTTCTGAAAGCGAGTCGTACTCAGGGAAAGCGCTCTTACTCGTGAAACAGGTGAGCACGTGTGTCTTTGAATTAAGTGTCCAGGTAGAATCACGTTCTTCAGGTTTTGTATTTCACTTATGATCTAATATAGTGCGGGTGTCCAATTAATCCGCGATTTGCAGTGCAAGTAAGATCAGTAGCAACCGATAAATTGTGACGCTGAAAATGGAAAGAAAAATAATTCCGACCGAACATAGGCGTCACATTACAACTTGTAGTGTTACTTACTTATATACAAAAAGAGAAAATCAATACATGGAACATTATAACAGTAAGGTATCATATTTAATCCATCGATCACAAGTCTACAAGAGATTTTTTCGCCAGGACTAGTCTAGGAGGTTTGGCATTGAAGAGCAAGGGCTCCTTAACGAATCCTGGAGAGCTTTGCCTGTTGGCATGCCTAGCACGGTACACTAGATGCGTGTGACGAAAAAGGAAATCATATACTCAGAGAGCGACCAAGTGCACTAGTGCAGGCTGGTCTTGCGAATATATTCCTTGAGGAGGTTTAAGGTCAACGATTCTATTGGCAAGACCAGCCTGCAAAAAGAGAAATACACACGTAGGAAATACATTTCATGTTATTTTGTACCTTTACAACTTTTGCTTTCGCTAGCCAACAGCGCAACAGTGTTTAGTGAAACTTTCGCATCTGTCATCATTATTTATTTATTTATTTATTTATTTATTTATTTATTTATTTATTTATTTATTTATTTATTTATTTATTTATTGTCATTATTACGACGACCACCGTGCAAGTATTTCATGTCTTATAAACGACGAATTCACTCTACGATACTCAGATCCGTTCGTTTTCCTTTCCTGGTCGCCAGTGCTGTTACTTGTAATAGACCACCAGTTAACGGCTTAACGCATTACATGATTTGCCCAACTCCATTCAACTCAATGACACTGAGAATATCAGCTACATCCGTTTGCACAATAATAAATATACCTGTAAAGCGTGCTTTTCCTGAGAGTGAGGCGCACTGAGAAAAATCGGTCTTGCTCGCGCAACAGGTGAGCGTGAGTTTGTTCTTTTTTGTTTCTTTAGAAAGCACTTGTCACTTGTATTGGCCTTCTGTTCTTCTAAGAACACAAGTGCTATTGTATGTGTGCAGCTCCCCAAGTCATTGGTGGGGGAGTTTGCGTGATGGCGCTCACCGTGATCCTTGGCGAAGGCAGGCTCCGCACGCCTCCTGCAGCAGACGTAGCCCAACACCAGGGTGGCGGCGGCCAGAGCCAAGCTGAGCGAGGTGGCGATGGGAACCAACAGTGGCAAGTCGCCGTCCGCGCCGCCGCCACCGTTCACCACCATCAACTCGGGGAGGACGGTGCCTGAGACATGCACCGAAGATATATGGTAAGAGACAACGGGTTAGACGTCATTAGACAAGCGGAAAAGGCTCAACCATTCGCAGCTTCACGCGTGAATATAACAGTCAAACGCTGCCGAAAGATAGTTGCAGTGACAGTGCGGAAGTTGGGATGAAGGCCCAGATTTTGTAAGGATTTCTTTCCCTCGCCTTTATTATTTCCTTATCAGCAGTCATGCCGAGTGGCCGGTCTCAGCGGTAATGACGGCTTAATGAAGCCATTATGGCACAAATAAATACAAAATGAAAGAACCGGACGCGATGGGTGCTTGTGGGGCCCGGTCTTGTGGGTTTTGTGTTCGTTATTGTTTTAGCCACAATGACTTCAACTATCAACCAATCTAGCCCAAGAACAGAGAGAAAGGAAACCGAGGGCCCGACATTTATTAGGCACATGATAAAAGGCCAACAAACAAAGACACCAAGGACAGCATAGGTGAAATTACATGTACTTACTAACTGCATTAAAGAAGTGATGAACTCATGAGGGTGGATGAAATGACAGGCCGAAGGTGGGGCACGAGCCCACGTCTTTCCATTACGCGTACTCTGCCAATTGGGCTACCTCAGCGCCGTCTTCTCATCCAGTTTCTGGGGCATTTATGTTTATCTACTAGAACTAAGCCTGGAAGTGTTAGCCAGCGCCACACCTCACGGCCTTGACCGCGGATGTGCAGGATCCTTTTTTGTCGCAGGCGTCACATGTAAGTGACATTTTTCATCATCATCAGCCTATTTTATGTCCACTGCAGGACGCTGCAACTGGTTAACAAGCCCACACATGCTACCGGATGGGATCAATGCTGCCGGATTCGAGGCTTCGCTATGTTATGAACGAGAAGTAAGGAAACCGAGAGCATGATTTTCAAGCGAAGCTTATATTACCTTATTCTTGTCGGCGTCAGTGCTGCCGTACGAAAAAGCTCAAGCCGCGCTAGAATAAAAATTGCTTGTCGGGCTGCGGATTCGAAACACTGTCATCCTGGTTGCGAGACCACCATGCTAACCGCTTCAGCCACGGTCGGTTCATCATACGTGCCTTTTAAAGCGAGGTTTTATATGCATGAAGAAGTAGACGTAGCGTAAGGCGCGAGCCAATCACAGGCGCCTCCTCCCTCCGGAGGGGGGAAAGGGTGTGATCGCGTGTTCGCTCGCTACGCGCCCGCCGTAGCCGCCAGTTCAGGCGCGGCAGTCAGATGGGGAGGCCGCACTTGGTTCGTTACTGCCGAAGAGCAGGCTGCGTTGACGCAGCGGGCCGCGCGTCGTACGTTCTGCCGAAGAACACGCGGCGTTTGATGAACGCCGCCGGGAACTCGCTCGAGAAAGGGCTCGTCGTCAATGTGCCGACCTCGCCGTGAGGGAGCGCAAAGCCGAGGCGTTACAACGAAGAGCCGCGGATGCACGCGCACTTTTTCGCTTGCACTCATCTCAACAGTAGTGGAAGGGCGGTCAATTTTGTATTTGTCTTACCATGAAAAGCCAACAAGCAAGGACAGCATAAGGTAAATTACCTGTACTTAGTAATTGAAGTAAAGAAGCGATAAATTAATGGATATGAAAATGGATGAAATAGCAGCTGGCCGCAGGTGGGGCGCGAACCCACGTATTCGCATTACGCGTGCCATGCACAAGAACAAGTTATTTTAAGATAATGACTGCATGGCCGCGCGCTAGCTAATGACGAAGTGTGAATGGAGGGGAAAACTAAAGGAATGGTCGCGCGAAAGTCTGGCTCCGCGTGCAGTGTTTGTTAATGAGAGGTTGCCGTAACTGTGATCAGTTTTGTGCGTACGCTACGTGCATGCCTAAAGAATGTTCATCAGGGGCTCGCAGCTTGACATGTTCAGCAAATTAACAGCGTAAGCTCAAACAATGATGGGGCACAGGCAGCGTTTTCTTGCAAACACGCTTTCCTGCATGCTCCAGCAAGCCCAAACTTTAGCGTTTACTCACGTTGACGTACGTTTGCTGCAATCTCGAAAAGCCACCGGACCCGGGCTCGTATTTACAGCGCAGTCCGTACGGTTCGGTGCTATACGGTCACTGTCGGGCATCCTTTAGCAGGATTTATAGTTGGAAGAGTTGGTTTTGGTCCATATTCGGAACAGCGCGAATGAAAGAACGGAACGTACAGTAAGGCGACACAAAACACCGCTGTTGTATCAACTGAAGTTTTTGTTAACGAGGACTATATCAACTTGGTGGTGATAACGGTGCATGCAAAGCAATAACAACAAAAACCGTTGCAACTTCAAGGTTACAACGGTTGCATTGTACTCCTAGGTTATATTACACATCTCGTGTCATAACTTTGTGCTGTCTTGTGTCGCCCTTCTCTGTAAACCCCTTTCTTTCGCGCTGTTCTGAAGTTGATTCTTTCACCTTTAACCGTAGCACTCAAGACCGTGTGTAAGTCTAAGATTTTGATATACTAATAATTAAGAGAGAGATAACAACTCTTACGAACAGAGTGCCTTTCCTAAGTCGATTCCTAGGTTAGCAAAACAACAAAACGTTCATTGATACACGCAACCCACAGTAGTGGCGAGCGCACCTGCAAGCGTGGCCGAAGCCGGCAGCGTGCGGATGGCGTACTCGGCGGAGGTTGTGCCGGCCTCGGTGTGCGCCGTGACGCGCAGGTTGTACCAGGTGTCTGGCCGCAGGTGGTGCAGTGTCATGGGGCCCTCGCGAGGTTGCAGCGCTCGCGAGGCCACCGTCCAGGGACCCGTGCCGTCGCGAGGCCTGTACTCGACGGCAAGGTGCGACACGGGGCAGCCGGCCGGACCGGACGCCCAGGAGGACGGACGAAGGGTCAGCGAACTCGCGTTGGGCGTCACGAACGCCTCCCGCTTGGGCGAAGTGGGTACTGCGTACGTGGGCCGTCCGTGGCGAAATTACTGTCCAGGTATAGTTAAATCACATGACTGGCGAAAGGCGCGAATAAGCGTGTGATCAGAAACCTTGTGCGGATAGGTTAGACACAGCAACCATAGCATTGAGTGTACGTACGTGTCCTCGGGCGTTGTATCTGTGTATATTTTTTTCTTGTATTACATCTTTGAGTCGCTTCGCATAGGGCAGCACGAAAGGTGAGTGGTTAATCTGTCGTAACCATCAGTATTCGAATTAGACCAACGGCAGCGCAACGGCCTGCCTTAGAGCTCTGAATATACGCTTCTGCTACGCCGACAGCGCTTTCATAAATTTCACCGTGGATGGCACGTAGGAGCGTGCTGTTTCTATGCGGTTTCTTTAAGGACCTAGCGACTGCCAGATCTCGGGCAAAAAGTCGCTTGCTGTGTTCCCAACTTTTATTTATTGTCCCTTCCTTGACTTTTCAACAGCTTCTTGGTGAGGGCTAGTCGCTCTTCATTCTTGCGTCTCTTTTCAATTCATTTTACCTTACGTTACAATTCGTTTGCCAGCGGTAGCACTGTTTCTGTGGGTTTTATCCTTGCTATATTAATTTTTTACGAGGACGACACTTTGCATGTGACGAAGGAGAGAGAGAGAGAGGCGCAGGTTCCTTACCTCCTCCCTGCGTCCTCGCGAACACGGTGTCGCTGGGTTCGCTGCGACCCCTGTCGGCCACAGCCACGACGTAGATGTGGTACTGCGTGCCGCAGGACAGGCCGCTCAGCTCGTGGCTCAACCAGCTGCCGTTGACGTGGGTGGCCGTGGCCAGCCTGGAAGGCGAGGGGATGTCTCTTGCTGTAGCGTCCCCGCCGGACCTTGGCTGCGGAGGAGCGACGCGCACCAGGTCCCAGGAGCCCTGCTGCCTCTTGTAGTGCACCTCGTACTCTTGAATAGCGAGTGCGTGCACCAGAATGAGTGAGTGAAAGAAATACGCTTCGGTGGTCCATATTTCGCAGTGTTAATAAAGTGCTAGAAGAGCTAATATATGTCAATAAAACCGCGCTAACAGTATTCGGTGTATGTACCGCATTTGTGTCACCGGAAATGATCAGTGACGTCGTTCACTTTACACTGGAGTGCATTCCAGCTCTGTGTTCTCTAGCAGCTGGCTGCACGCAGTAACGTAACGAGACTCGGTTTAGTTTTACGGGTTCAATGCACAGCATTCAGAGAATGCGCGAACAAGCAAATGTATAGTTCGGAATAAGAGGTTTGCAATGTGCGCAGGGACCATGACTGAATATCAGGGCCAGGAAAAACAAGAAGAAACAAAAACATTCATAAGTAGTTATAGTCACACACTTTACTATTGTACTCATAAAAGTTCTGGAAAAAGAAGAAAAACAGGCTTTATTTGCACAAATACACATGCATGAAGGCGTGGTGCTCATCACATGACACACACGCATTGCCTTACATTTTTAAATCCTTCGCAAGCCGGCACAGATGCTTGCAGGGACGCGATAAATGCGCGTCTCTTTAAACGTACGTCGCATTTAAGTGGCGAGTTAGCGGTGAGCTTGTGCGAGAGGGTGGTTAGTTTCTTTAATGGTCACGTATAACTTCTACCCGCTCGGGGCGCTATCTGCGAGGCAGTTAGCTTTCACAGTGAACAAACAAGTTACCGGAAACCGCCACTTTTCAAAACAACGCTCTCTGCTTGCATGCCTAACTTGCATAGTGGGGGTGCGCTTATCTTTGCGCCTCTCTGTTCTCTGTCATCATCAACCCTCATCTATCTTTTTCTTCTTCCTTTCTTACTACAGGGCTGTAAGGCTAGGGCGTGTTAACTCTGGCCTGCCTCTCTGCGTCCCTAGAAATAAATATTCTCCATCTGACTTGCTGTGACGGCGGCCCACTTAACATCTGTGCCCGTATTTGCAAAAAGCCCCCTGCGCTCTAATTGATGCTAATAGAAAATTTCAGCGAATCATGACGCGTTACACGATCATGAATCGTGATCTAATCAAGATGGGGTCAGTTTGTGCAAGACGTTCCTAATTGGAGATCGCTGAGAGAGACCTTTTTCCTGCATTGGACATGAACTGGCGGATGGTGTTGATGACTTAGCTGTACATTTCATTAGCGAAGGCTACGGGCCAATGGCAGAGAGCACTTAGGAACGACGAGCTTTGTGAATTTGCACCCCCGCTTCTTTACGAATTTGACACTGAGCACGCCACTAGTTTGTGCGATTTTGTGGACTGCAAACGTTTCGGTGCCGCTTCATTGCAAGACACGGAAAAAAAGTGTAGAATACATGACACGAAAGAAGGGACACAGCGCATGCGTTCGGTCTTTCTTGTCCTGTCGTCTGCGCTGTTCGCCCCACGAACCAGCCAGCATAGAGTCTAGCCCAACACGCTAGACTGTAGGCCTTCTTCGGCATTGCTAACGGTCTCGCCAATATAAGCAGAACATTGACACTACATACAGTAAGAAATACCGCACCTACGCTCACAGATTCCATATGCTTAACTACTGGTAAATTTCGATACCTTTCGCGTAAGCAGTTCCGTTTTCTTCGGCACATAAAACGGGATAAAGAACAGCTGCTTTTAGGTTTAGGAAACGCTTTGGTATGGCTGGACTGATAACGCCGCAAGAAACGTTAATATTCTTTTGTCTCCGGATTGATATGCGACAAGACAAATGATGCCTTCTGTTCAATAATGCTGGAAGTGGAAGCGTACATTTCTCAACAGCACAAATGAAAGACCCGAAGGCAGCGAAATTGCCCCAATTGTTTTCAGTTCATGCTCTGAATACGCATTTTACGCGAGACGCGGCAAACTTTCCGGACGTCTTTTCTCGTGCACGCACGTATCAGACACGCGAGGGCGCGGTGGTTGAGGCAGTGCCTGGGACGCTTTCCTGCGCCTCCAAGAAGAGCCCACGAAGTTCCGTGCGTGCTATAGGCTGGCACGTTTAACAAAGTTCTTGCGTTTATTCTGCAACTGTCCTGTTCTTCTTCTGCCCTCTTTTATTCTTTCCTTGAGTAAAATCTCACGTGACAGGCGAGAATCAATTCAGCAGCTCCTTAGACGCAAACTTGTTTTGCTGTCAGGCGTCGACTCGACAACGAAATAGCGGCATGAATTAGGGCGCTGTAACCACGAAGTGCTGCGGCCCCTCATGATTGCGCCTCGTGTGGTAGCAGCGTCGGCGTAGTGGGGGGTGGGGGGCGAAGGACCGAGCACGTTGCTGCGTGAACGAATTTTCCTCGGTGAAAAACGTGCCCCGCGCGAGGCTTAGTTTTCATTCACCCGTCTGGTGAAGCGGTTCTCGACGACTTTTCTTCCTTTCGGGGCGGGCTGCGAATCGCCTTTGTTCGTTTGTTTACAAACTCCGATGTGACTTCGTAATGGCCAGACCTGTTATCCAGTTTTAAAGCACGCCTCCCGTCGCAGAGGGTGGAACTCGAGGGGGGAGGAGCAGGCGGAAATAGAAGGGGCCGACATGCATCGCACCTCCGAATAACTTCGTGCGCGCCTGCGCGTGGGAGCTCGTCAGATTGAACGAGAAGCAAGAAGTGGGAAGCGTGCCACGATTTGCAAAGAGGAGAACGCTGGCCTGCGGGAAGGCGCAGCAAGGTTGGTTTGAGGCGCGCAGAAACAATAACAGTGTTCGGCTCAGTGTGACGTAAAAAAAAAGAAAGTGAGAGAGAAAAATAAGAAGCGAGCACGCTCACCGGGCTTTCCACTGTCCCCGAAAGCCCGCTTACGTGCCTCGCACGGTTCCTTTCCGGGCTCTGGGGCTTCGGAAACAGCCCCTCCCACCTTTTGCCGTCTCGGCCGTTTTCCGCGCACCGAGAAATCAAAATCGTATTTTATTCCGTTTTCTGTCACACTCGTGTTTTTTTCGGCGCCCCCCCCCCCCCCCCCCCCCGAACCGCTTTCCGCCCCTTAGGTTCTTCTCGTCATTTCTGTTTTCTTAGTTTAAAACGACTTTTCCCCGCCAACTACCCGCAGCTCCCTTCTCTCAACCCCGCCTCTCATTTATTTTTTTTCGTTTTTATTTGTCCCGAAATGCCACCTCTTTCCTTCCTTCACCGCAATACCCCGCGCCGGCTGGAATCGATGAACACATATTTATTCGGCATCTGGACAACCTTCTTTCTTTTTCTTTCGTCCACGACGTTTCTTCTTTCCGTTCTTTCTTTCTTTCTTTCTTTCTTTCTTTCTTTCTTTCTTTCTTTCTTTCTTTCTTTCTTTCTTTCTTTCTTTCTTTCTTTCTTTCTTTCTTTCTTTCTTTCTTCTCCCAAGCCTCTTCCGTGTCGTCGCTCATTCGCGCCGCTGTCTGCGCCCCCGTCGGCAGCCGTCGATCTCGCCCGCAGGTTTTTCCACTCGAGAGTTTTTCGCCGCGTTGCCCTTCTTCGCTTCTTCTCGGCTTCAGGATTGATGCGCCGTATGCGCATTTCTTTCGCCTTCGCCTCCGCGGCCGTCGTTTTGTTTACTTCCCGATGCACATTTTCCCCTTTCCTCCTCCCCTCGCGCCGCCCCACTGGCTCGCCTCCGTTCGCGGAGCGCCTACCTCTGCTCCCCTCTCCCCCCTCCCCTCCTCCTTTCGTGAAGGTCTCACTCCCGGCGGCGCGCAGAAATCGTCGCGCCATGCGCGTCGCGGCCACATCTTGGCGTAACGGTCTCGTTGCGCCGCCAGCTGCCACTGTTTCTCCTCCTCCTCCTCCTCCTCCCCTACTCGCTGCGTCTCTCTTTTTGCATCGGCATCCTACTCCCTCTACGTCTTTCTCAGCCGATTCCCGGCCTTCCTTACCCCGACTGCTCGGAAACGGGGCATCCTTTTCCTTCTAAATTTCTTTGCCTGTCCTCTCGTTTCTTCCAGCGTATAACGTCGCCCTCCTACGTCACGGGCCGCCCCGGCGCTGCTTTTAGCGACGCGCCCGTCGGGGATTCGCCTGCTATTGTTTAGGAGGAGGCGACGCATGCACGAAATGCATTTCCTGCCCCTTGCTTTTCGCCCCCTCCTTTGCTTTCGGCTTCGCCGCGCGGCGCGGGAGCACCTCGGCAGAGCTGGTCTACTTCTTTGGGGCCGGCTGCGATGACTCTGCGCATGCGAGGAACAGCGTGCCGGCAAGGCTGACGCGCACGGCGCGTCTTTCTTTTGCGCGAGTATCCAAACGAAAACACCCGTGTCCCGTGAATTCGGGTCACGTTAAAGATCCCCTCGTGGTCAAAATTAATCCGGAGTCCCCCGCTACGGCGTGCCTCATAATCAAATCGTGGTTTTGGCACGTAAAAGCCCAGAATTCAATTCACTACAGCTACGAGTACTTCGCTACGTGTAATATTCTGACATGTTGACAGTGCATTCATTGCTTCGTCCTTATGGCGAAACTGTGTGTGTGTGTGTTTTTTTAATACTCTCTCGTGTTACTGTGTCTCGGCACTTGTGATGATTATAAACAAATGGGTCCTAAGGTCAGAGAACAACATACGGGATATGACAGACAGCGCATGGAGCCGTATTCTATTAGCGGTCCCGGATTCATGGACGCGCACCAAAATCTCTTTACCGGCGCTATTGCGTCCTGCCCTCTTCGGAACGCGCTGGTCGCGACTGGTAATCGAACTGGCGACTTCGAACTCAGCAGCGGGACGTCATAACTACTTTGCTATCGCGAGTTTCAATCAGTCAGATCAATCAATCAGCATTGCAGAAGTCTCCTGTTTATTGATAAAACGAACTATTTCCGCACTTGCGTGCGGTGTTGCCTTCTCATAACGCACTGGATAACATTTATTAATTTTTTTCTGAAAGAAAAAAAAGAACAATCCGGAAGGAGATTATTAAATTTCGTCGTTTTGCGAACTCGAAATTTCGTTCTCACTTTGCGCTCACTCCTCAGCGACGCGAGCTGCATTATTCTCTCCCGAGAGCAGATATGTGTATGCTCGCGCGTGCGGTACCTGAGGAGGAGGCAAACACATGGAGCGCATTTCCGGCGTACCTTCGGCGTCGCGTCGCCGCGTCTCCATCGCGTGTCGCGCCATCCGCGCGCGCTGAACTGATGGCCGAAGTTATTTATTGCAGTCGCCGCTTCAAGCGAAACCCGCGCGGCGCGAATTTAAGCGCAGAACGCAGCACGCGCTTGCCGCGCCGCGATACAGCTAGACGCGACGTCAAAGCCACGCCGAAAATACGGTTCATGTGGTTGCGGCACATATTTTTAGAAGACCGTTTCCCGCTCGCATATCATCTGCCGAGACCCCTTTCTTTTCCCGCCGAAATCGTCCTTCAGGAGAGCGCGCGCTTTCACGTGCCGAGGCTCGCTGGAGCATGTAAATCGGAAACGAATGGCGATGGTACCGACCGGGCCACCCGAGTCAGATTCAATTACCTCTTCTCTTCTTCACTGAAGCGTTGACGACTGATCCGTAGGAGACATCAAAGCTTTCTAAGAGGAGATGTTAGACGCATCGGCATCCTTCGGCAGAGACCGCCTTCGTTCGCGATCTCTTTCGCCCGCTCGAGTTTTTTCTTCTTTCTTTTCTTTTCTTTCTTCGATCGTTTCGCTCTCTCGTCTTTTGAAAAACGCTGTTCGCGCGCGGAATAACAACGGGAAAAGGTTCAGCTCGGAGCAGGGCAAACGCGCCGTATTTTCTGTTGTGAGGGCGCGATATTCAATTTGCGATGTCCGTGACGTAGAGTACACAAACTCTCGTGCGTTTGTTTTAGGCAACCGATCGACTCAAGAACACGATGATTCCTTTTTTTTTCCTTTCGAATTTTCTCCTTCGATTCGGCGAGTAGCTTGTCAAGATAGCACGTGAATTAAAGGCTGCAGTTCTATTGCAATTTTTTTAAGTTGCAAGATAATCGGGAGAGGAAAAGAAATGGTAGGCGACCCTGATCCTTTGACTTAGGTGTCTCTTAGTGGCACTCGAACCTCGGGGTTGATGTTCTTTAGGTTAACTTTAGGCGAAAGCAACGCATGAACCGAACTCGGAGGCAAGTGTTTTCCATTAATTAGCCGGTTAAATATCATGCCCCCTTCTTGAGTGTGACGTTATCACTTCCGCTTTCTGCTTCCGCGTTTCCAGAAATTTCGCCAAAGTCGTGCTCACGTGGCGGGCCTTTAAAGTTTACGATTCTGTGCTTCGGTATGCGGTAATCAGTGATCTCTCATTCGTTCTAATTATTCCAGACACTTCAGTAACTCAACTTGTAACTAAACTTATGCTCTGATATCATATCTACAATGAAATCCATGAATTTTGTACTGTACGATCTGTTTCCATTTTTTACTATTTATATTGTGTGACGAAATTCAAAATAAGGTCGTCTGAGTGATTTCCGATTAATTCTTATTATTCCAGGCATTTCAGTAGCTCGTCTTGTAAATAAACTTATGCTCTGATATCATGTCTATAATGAAACCGATGAATTTTGTACTATATTATTTCTTTCCTATTTTTTCAGACTTATTTTGAATTTCGTCCCTGGTCGTCTCGGGAGGTGAACCGGAAGTGCTGCGCCAGGACCAAGACTGTCACTCGGTACTCGTGCCACTAAAAAGAAAGTTTGGCCTGATTCACGCAGCCGTCACGGCACCAGGGGGTGCTGAGACAGCGTTTCCTCGTCGCTTTCTCCACAAAGAGATGGGACGACGGCGACGTTAAGAGCGTCGGCGAACGTCGTCGGCTTCCCATTTTTGAAGAGAAACCGGCGAGGAAACGTTGCCTCATGACAAGCACCGGCGACGCGACGGGAACGGGACATTTGACGGCTCCTGTGAATCGGGCGATAGACTGCCGAGAGTCGGACACGTTGCAGGTTCGTGCAAACGAAGAGCCTCCCCCTTACCTTTGACCTTGGGCGCGTTCGCTCCCTTGGCGGTGTTCCTGTTGAGCCAGCCCAGCGTGATGCTATTGGACGTCGTCGACAGCACGTTCACGGAGGCGGGCCTCCGGGGAGCTGCGCAGCCAATAATAAACTCGCTGAGGTTTGCGGAAGCGAGATTAGGGGTGGTATTTACATGCAACTTCGGCAGTGTTGAAGTGGCTACACAGTATGAAAGTTCGTCAATTTTAAGGGCAACAGCGGGTTTATTGCCACAACGAAGCTTTCTGCAGTGAAGCGGTAACCGCGTGGACGACATTTCGGACCTGGGGCCCTAAACGTAAAACTATTCCAATATGTTTTTATTCCAATCTCCTGACGTCAAATCTGCGTAACTGCCGACGCAAGCATAGGACGGTGACCCGCAGGGTTGCCTGAAGCGACCAATCAAACACTCTCCTCGTTTATAGGAGGTCACTTTTGTTTGTTTTAAATACGAATGACATTGCCTACACTGAACGGCTTGTCTTATCTAATTGGCTGATAAGAGGCGAGGAGCACGCTCAAGTGGAGAGGGATTCGATGGGGCCGAGCCAGTGCACTGAAAATCGATAATCGGATGAAGAGGGTGATGCCGGCGTCTGCCATTGGTCCGTTTTTTCTCACTTAGTTTGCGGTGGCTCGTTGAAAACCGCGGCGGCATGCAACAGAAGGTTAAGAATGCCGCTAAAAAGGATCATGAGCAAAGAAAAGTTGACTGAGCGAGGTCATAAACGTGCCGAAAGTGCTCGAAAACGTTACACAGCCACGCAAAAAGCATTATTGTATGCAAATAAACCCATGCTCTCCGGCAGGTGCGAGTAGTCAGTGCTTGAGGGATCGGTGGCAGCCATCTTTTAGTCCTTTCGGAACGGGACAGCCTGCAGCTATTCAGAGAAAAATTTGGTTTTGTTCGGCATAATAATGCATCTTTAACGCGTACACGCCACTTTGACGCGTGAGTTTTCGCGGTTTTGTGACGTCGCGTGACAGGCAGGTGAAGTGAGTGGAGCCCAAAAACTTTTGACCGATAGCCTAGGTCTAATGGCGAAAAGACGTCGAATCAGAAATACCTATTTTTCTTTTGTTCTTTGCAGTCATGCATAATCAGTGTGTTCACGCCATATCAGATAGGGAGTTACTGCGGTTTTCGTGACGTCGCGTGACAGATAGGCGAAGTGGGCGTGCTTACAAAATGTTCTCGGCCAATGACGGAGGGATGATTGCAGAATTCGAATAGAAAAGTTTGGAATAGCTTTACGTTATAGCGACCCTGATGTCGGTGCATCTATATTAGCGTCTGTATCGCAGGAATTATTTTAAGAAGCCGCATTTAGTAACTCTTGTTCTCAAGGTCTGTTTATTTGGTTACGGAGTTAAAATTCTGTATAGTGAGCAATAATGGCATGAACGTTGTTGCTTTCTATTATTTTTATAAATTATAATAATGACAAATTTTGCATTTAGACGATCTTTCATTTCTTTTCGCAACGAAGCATAGAATTGTTCAAGTAAACTCTTATTATTGCTGCGCTTTCCCTAAACAACGCACTGTTCTATATAGAGTGATGGTTGTTCTTATCTTTAAGGTGCGTTGTTATTGAATTTGAAAAAAAAAGAAGCGTTCACACTGTTCTGTACAAGTGACGGCTGTCCGAATTTGTAAAGTTCGTTACTACTGAATTCGAAAAAAATAGTTCGTTGTATACTTACATTTTTGAGATATGTTCACTGCAAAGAAATGAAGAAAAGGGAATAAATAACATGCAGACATGCCCGTTGATTCACGTTTTGCCACGCACAATTATGAACACTAAGCATGTACATGATATCCTCGGTTTTTATTCGCATTTCAAAATGATGTCAGACACTAATCATTCTAATGCAGTTGTCATTCTGAGGCTACTTCACGCACTTTCGGGGAGCTGGATGTCTGTCTATCTATCTGTCCACATATCTGCCAATATGTCTGCCTCCTATCTAACCAGGAACCGGGCTTCCTTGCTGGGCAAACCAGCTTCAAAAAACAACCGTAGGAGAAACTTGAGTCATCGGGTACGTAACTCTGGGTGTGTGGTCTTCAATGAACCTTTTTAGCACCGACCTGGGTCACTGTGCATGTGAGCTCTTCATTAAACCTCTCTGACTCTACACTTTGGTCACTGGGTGGCACTGGGTACGTGCTGCTTTTCAAGGAACCGCTTTGACGCCAACTTGGGCAACTACGTGCCATTTAGTATGTGCCGCTCTTCAACAGCAAACATAAAACATATAAAATTTCCTCGGTGTAGGCCGGCATTGAAACCGCGTCACATATACTCAGACGCACTTGTCTGAATGTATATTGACACAAGCTCCACGCGTGAACTTCGCGGCGGTGGCGCTGAATGACGCAGCGTGTCCAGAGGAAAGCGCCAGTGAGGAGCCAGGCTGAAGTACAGGCTTCATACATGACGCGTGTCTTCGCGGTGGCGTTACGGTGGGTCGCTACATTGCTTCATTGCTAATAACATTAACGTCGACATTCATCGTGAGATGGGTTATGCCGCGATATTTAAATGGAAGCAGCCCGCAAATTCCTTGCGTAATACAAAACGGTATCCTTTTCAATCAAACTGCGTCATAATATTTGAGACTGCACACGTAGTGAATCAGAACTAAGCACATTATCTTTCGGTTTACAGACTGTTGTACGTATTTGCTAATTTGTACTAAGACATGGAAGGTGTGAAACATCTTCATGTGTCCGTGTATTTCCATGAGTTAGGGCACCAAAGGTAAAAGTAACTAATAAAACTATCTTCGTCGTAGTCCTGTGTGGTATGCATCTACAGAAGTAACGGCCTATTTTGCTTGAAATTCTTTATTATTTTTCTAACACAGTGAAAGTATTCTATATCTGAATATTGCAGGGGCACAATGAAACCCGCTGTGAAGCTCACTGGGCCTCTCGGGTAACGTCGCTTTGTTGATGCAGCCACCGATCTTTATGGGCAACCCTCGTTAGACAAATGTGCCACGAGCTCGTAATACATGTGATGTGATGCCCACCTCGCGTGCGATAGGCTTGCATAGGCAAGGTGGCCGTCCAAATTCGGTGAGCGGGAGTAGCAAAGGGCACGGGAAAATGAAAGCGCAAATTAGAATACAGCACACTTTGGCAGGCACAAACGAGTGGACGCTTGCTGTCCACTCATCTAAGTGAGGACGCATAAGTGAGGACGGTAGACAGAGAGCGCGCGCAAAAAAGGACCAGACCGGATGCTTACCGTGCACCCGGACGGCGTAGTGGACAGCGTCCCGTCCGTACAGGTTGTGCGCGTGGCAGCTGTAGTTGGCGGCGTCCCTTGCTTCGGCTGCCTCGATGTGCAGGGTGCCCGAAGGGAGCACGCGCATGCGTTCGCTATCCCGCAGAGCTCCGGAACTGCGCGGTGAGGACAGAATGGAGTGTTGATTTCAGTGCCGCGACGTAGGCGAATAAAAACAACATGAACACAGACGTGCATATATAAAACATGACGAAGTTTTGATGCTCATCTTTCTGACCATTCCGTCTGTTGCTTCGCGAGAATGGGGCTCACAGGTGGCTTTGTGACCCTCTTCTCCCTTCCCAAACCCAACTTCTGGCCGTAGAGCCGGCCTTTTTTCTGACATTAAAGATTCACAGATTGAACTTACGCTTTCGCTCTTCCCAGGTTTTCTTTGAGATTGGTCGCAAGTATTCAGCGCCTAGGGCACAGCTTTAAGACTGCGTTGTCACCAGGTAGTCCTCCAGAGTGACGGGATAAGCATTACGCGCACGACCTTTTTCTGAAACAGGTACTTACAGCGCTGAGAGAGGCGAAGCACACGTTTACGGGAAAGGCACAGGACGGTTTGGTTGCGTACAAAAAAGTACCGTTACTATTGCTGAAAGCTGGGCGAGTTTGGTTGCTGGAAATATAAAACATCATTACAGCACTGAAAAAGATGACACACAAGTGAACTGCTGATTACTTATGCGCTAGGCATAACTACCAAGTACATCTAGAGAGAGAAAGAGTTATTGGTATTGAAGAGGAGAGAGGACTCCTTAAGAAAGAAATGAGAAAAAGGATTTTTGTGCTAATAATTTCAAGACAGAAATAGCCTCATAAAGAAACTCACCATGCACATTATTTTTCAGACAATTCAAGGTAACCTTTGTTGCCTGACGTGCGTAGCATTTTGGCCGCGTACATCATGCAGGCCACCGTTGGGGCGAAACGCATGGAATACACATACCTTTTCGCACGTGCTGTCGTATTGCTGTTGCCTGCTGCTTCAGACAACTTGCGCCTTAAAGTTTTTTAATCAGCTTGGTGGAAGTATAGGATATGCAGCTCCAATGCACTTGTTGGAGTCTAATGGGTGCGAAGCTCTGGTGCGCTTAATGGAGCCTTCTTTTAAATGTGCTGTCTGTGCTTTCCCAAGGGAATGCATTGCCACTGCCGAAGTCACGTACTGTGTCCTTTTGAACGACCAGTAGCAGTGCCTTTCTGAGTTAAACGCAGAGACCTGAAATAGTTAAATGCGTGCAGTGTGTTTATTATGCAATCTGGTGTCCTTTTTCCAACTACTGACGGCCAAGTCAGTCTGTGTACGCTTTTTAAAGTTAAAAGTATATACAGAAGAATTTTGAGCCTCAGGTCCCGTGCCCTTACCCTAGGCACGCGCCTGTTCATTCTGCAAACGTCGTGGCGCGAATTTGTACGCGAAATTTCGCGGGTAGCGGATGCGTGATGTCGATGTAATGGTGTGTAGTAACCTTCGCGATTAGCTTAAATCATTAATTCTCTCTGCTCCTGCAGTCCGTTGCCTGCATTCAGTGACCCTCAGGGTTCATTCACACGGGAAATTGACAGAGGCTAAGCAACCGACCGCGACTGGCGTCCAAGCGGCGACCCACGATGACCGATGTCCACACCGGCGAGCCCGAACTGCCCTTTTCAACGCCTAAAACGTCTCGCGGCCAGTGCTGTTCACGTCTGTTCGCACCGCCACTGCCGCGTTAAGATAAGCGTCAGCGTATGCAGACGTCCTGCTCCTGTGCCGCTGATTGGTTAAGTAGGTTTGCGACTGCAGTCGCGCGATTGAAAAAAAAAATACAAGATTGAGCGTTGAGCGATTAACGCTGCCCTTTTGATGCATATTGAAGTATTTACTGATTTCCGCGCTGTTTCCTTTGCGCTGGTGTCTCCTCCTCTGTAGATAGCGGTTTTGGACCCGTCCCTGCAACCTGCACTGCGTCTTACCCCCCTCAATCATGCACGCACAGAAACCGCATCTCTATGGATTCCGCTTCCGCGAGACCTCTCGCACTTCACGACGATAACACGTGCTTTCGCACGTGTTTCCGGATCCTCACGTGCCACCGCTCCTCTCCTTTCTACTTTACTACGGCCGGAATGGAATTGGAGGACTGGTCTGGAGGACCGAACTAAGCTGTTTTAGAGCCTCTATAGTTGGTTGTCTGCTTTACTTAGGAAGCCTTCATGCAAATACTGTAGCTCCACCTTGCTCTAATCTGCAAAGGACATCAGTACAGGACACGATATACCGAAGGGATAGGCGCCAAAAACATCGCTAAACATTGAGGAAAAGGGGGATGCATTATACTGCGTTCTGTTATAGGGAATATAGATGTTGTTCGCTTTGTACAAGTAGAAAAGACATACTTCGTACATCGCGAGCTCCATGTAAAATAATTTTAAAATGTTAGTCATGCTAAAACTAAGCGCCTAGAAAATAAACAAATATAGAGCGTTGGCGGGAAGGCGACACTGTGGTGTCATGGGCCTTGAGATCCACCCATGGCGCGGGGTGTATTCTGCATAGAGTTTCCGTCTTTGAGGACCTAGCTTCCTGTGGACGTAAGTTTGGGAGCTGATTACTTAGTTGCTGGTTTACGCTCAGGAATTTATCTACCCCCCCCCCCCCCCAAAAAAAAAAGAGAGAAATGAAGATAAAGTAGAATGAAAAAGACAGAAAGGGTGTTAGAATAACTGCTCAAGGCAAATCCAATCCTTCGTAAAAGGAGAGTGAAGAACATCGGGTAACGGTCATGAATCAAAAGTTTGATCTGAATAATTGATTGCTTCACCTGCAAGTGCGAGCTAGATTAAAATCTCCTGAGATTAAAACTATAAAACTTAGTAAAGTTAAAGCTGAAATGCAGGAAAGGGCGAACAACGGTCGTGCAATATCTCTCCCTGCGTTAAAATTACCAGACACTTTAATTTTTTTTTAGTTTTGCAACAATATTTCTTTCCCGACGCCTGCCTCCATAGTGATGGCAGGCGCGAGTGAGTATTGTAAGGACAAAGAACGGCACACAATACATTTTTTTTTTCACGCTTGAAAAAGAGCTCTTTCGCATAGTACGGCCATGGAGCGCAAAGCAGGACATTTTTTTCCCGGCACGTAAACGAAGCTGATGGCTCGAGACGGGACGGGAGCAACGTAACCTAATTATGATTCGTCAGTCCGTCGTACGGTTGCAAACATAGCAGGATACGTTCGCGCGGCCGCTCTCGAATATAGCGACAAACATCACAAAAAAAAAAGAATAGAAAAGAACACGGATCTAATCAGCACATTCCACCGGAAGCGCCAGATCAAAGGAAATAATTAATGACTCCCCGCGAAAACGGCTCGATCAATTTGGCGTAAGACTCGCGTGGTCCCGCAGAGGTTGCTTCGCCACGGCCGGTGATATACGCTTCTCGTCTTGCGCTGCGCTATCGCGAGCGCACACGGGGCGAGGGGTTCGCGCTCCCGAACCCCCTTTGAGAGAGAGCGTGCACATCGCGGAGAGGCGCGAGATCGGGAAAGGGAACGACCGGGGAAACGACGCACATGCTGCGAAATACCCTCGATTCTTCTTCCTTGCCATTCGGTGGCATCAGAGGCTTTTCCTTTCTGCAAATCCGGTGAGACGCTGTTGAAGGAAAAGGGAGAGAGCGAGAGAGAGGCTCGAACTAGATGCGTAGCCAAGGCATTCATTGCCCGAGACGCCCGCGGCTCGTTTTTTACCCCGGCAACTATACGGGCAGGTTTCGCGCGGGAGCCGGGGTTAGGGCCGCAGGGCCTGCCGCCCATTTGGAGCGAAATGCCGTCTGCGCTCGATTTCGCTTCCAGCTCGGAAGGGCAATCCGCCAGCCGGGGGTAGGGAGAGAGAGTCGCGTTCGAGGTGAGCACACAGCGCGGGCCTCGCCAAAGCCGAGAGCTCTTTTACCGCAGTGCTCTGGCCCGCGCGCGCGCGTGGGGCGTCTTTGTGAGCCCCGGCCGCGCTCATCGGACAATGCCGAGAACCGGGGAAAAGGCGGCGTTCCCTCTTCCCTGCTTCTCTCTGCCACCGGTTCGTTGTCTGCGGCCGGTCGGAATGGCCGGACGCTCATCGTTGGCGAAGACAGCGGCCGTCTCTCACAGGATGGACGCGCGCGCGAGCGAGCGAGCGTAGGACTTCAGAAATGGAACGGACAGGGCAAGGCCTTTCTCCTCCCCCCTATTGTTTCGCCGAACGATTGCAAGGACGACGACGGAGCCCAGACGCGGTCAGCAGACGGATTATTATGAGGTGGGCGGAACGGATTCGAGCCGGAGATGCGTGAAAGACGGAGGGAGTAGGGAGGGGGCGGTGATTACGGCAGGTTCCCCGGTATAATGACCGGCGCCCGCCGTCGTTTAGAGGCCCGGAAATACGTTGGTAGAAAGGTGCGCGGCTTACGCGCGTAGGCGTGCGAGAGAAAAAGGTGCACGCGGGGAAAATGAGGTGCATTCTTAGTGATCAGTGAGGAGGAGGAGGACGAGGATAACCAGAGGCAACGGTACGGAGAAACAGCCGTCTAGGCTGCCGCAGTGACCCGTTGAGGGAAATACAGAGGTCATTTGGAGAGAAACGAAGAAATGAAAAGACTGCGGCATCGATGAACCGTCGGGGATGCTGTATTGGTGCTTCGTTGCGATTCACACCCCGAATGCAAAGAATTCCGAACTGGACGCGCGGGATGGAGGAAGCAGCCACCGCTTCGCTACTGTCATGCGACACTAGATGGCGGCGCGGTGTCCTTTCTGGTAAAACCCCTTAAACTTTAAGGGACTTTCTGGCGCCGGTGCCGTTTCTCAATGAGGACCGCGTTCGCGCTCTCCAGCTAATGTGAGAACAGAACACATTCTGCTGACACCTTCGCGTTCAAAGTGCTGGCTTGTGCGTCGCTTTGAAGAAGTCAGGCGCGTGTTAAGTCGCCAAGAATGAGTGACAGGGACCGAAAAGCACCCAGTAAGAGAGAGAGAGAGAGAAAGAAAAGAAAACACCTGAGGTAGACTGGCATACAGAATGGGGTTGAGGAAGGGCTCATGTTCAGAAAATAAGTTCCGACGTATGTTGGAGAAGAAGAGCAGCTGACACCTCTGACATGCGGCGTTACCTTGTTACATTAACTCTAAAAACAACAAAAGCACTCAGCCTATTAAAGCTTAATGTAATGCAAAGTGAATAAAAAAAGGAAACGCGAGTTACCGAGTTGTAAATTTGATGCTTCGCTTTTGTTTTAAACTCTGAGGTTTTCTTCATGTTTATGTAGAGGAATTGAGGGCCTGTATCACCGGAAGAGTCACTTGAATCTGTATTTTTCCTTTGAATGCAGCAAGATTTCTGCATATCGGTACAGCAGACGCCTAATGGGACAATTTCAGCATTCGGTGTGTGTGTTTGAACAGCTAGGGCCCAAGCGAAGGTTTACTCTCGAGCGAGCATTCGCGCTAGGCGATGTGTGTTGTACGCACCTTGTCCGCCACTCTCTCACTGGCGTCGGTTGGCCCGCTGTCCTGCAGGGAAGCTCGAGATCTTGCTTCAAGGCCACGCTCACCTCCCGGCTGAACGACGCTATGCGCGCGGGAGCTGCGAACCACAGAAATCATAAGAAAGGCTGCGGTTGAATTTGATCACGTGGGGGTTATTTAACTTGCGCCCAAGGCATGGTACATGGGGGCCTGTGTATACCCCTCCGCCTCCCCCTATCGAAATGCAGCCAGCACGGCGGGTGATCGAACCAGTGACCTCGCGCTCAGCATCGCTACGCCACGGCCAGTGAGCCATCACGACGAGTGCAAAGCCCGAGGTACCAACACCGATTTTACAAGTCACGACTAGCAGTTTTTCGCGGTTACGTGAAAGGTTGCTGTACTGTGACGTCTGTGTGGGCTTAACGTTCTTTACAGAAACGGTTAATAAACGATCTTGCTTTGAGGCCATCAGCCACGACTTGCTACAACTCGACTTTTATTGAAGTGGTCGGGACTACACGTGCTGTGCAAAACTTACTCTAGGGTCTGTCTTTCAGTCTGCATTAATGAAACCGCCCTTTTTACAACTGCGACGCAAGCTTGGCGCCTTTTATTTTACCTCGCCCTAACTCCACCGTTAACAGTTTGTCTGTCTAAGCAACAGATTCAGTTATCAGCAACAGAGGCAGTCCAGTTGCCTTGCATAGAGGCTGATTATCGTTTGATGGGCATACCGTCTATGTGTGTGAGAGTCTGATTAACACTGTGTTCAAGTGACGCGTATACAACGTAAAAGATAAATGTCTTTTTTGTCATTGCTAATTTGTGATATGCTTTGCGGCACGGTGACGCAAAGCATGTCACAGATTAGCAATAATGTTGTGAATGGGCATTTCGCGAAATGTCCACTAACAACACTATGGTACGTCTAGTGGTACCGAATAAAAATTGAAAATTAATTTTATCTTATTGATTGCGCGAAATGACATTCGCTCTTCGTAAGTTACAGTAATTGATAATGCATTCAAGGTTCTTTCTGGCAAACACGAGAAACCCTATGCATCACATTTTACTTCCTTATATTCAGCCAGCCGTTCAACCGTCATAATTGCTCGAAATATGATAGCGGTCACGAGGTCACAATGTTGGTGAGCGAACAATGACAGTGTTGCTGACAAATATGAAACTATTTGAAGCAAACATGACGTAAGAATCACCAAATTGTTAAGAAGGGGTCCTTCCACGTTTTATGCATGTTACACACACGAGAAAGAAAGTACACGGACAGGTCACACTTACATGCTTGCCTTTCCTAACACCTTCAAAAAAAAAAAGAACAAAAAGCATTGCCTGACTAGTCGGGTGGCCTATATCAGTAGCTGCTGTTTGTAAACGAGATAATGATAGGCGGAGTTTTGAGACAATCACACAGTATCACGTGTGAAAATCTCCATGGTTGTCCCATACCGTCTTGTATCGCTGCCACTGCTTCGCGCCAGCGCATCATCGCTTTGAGATTTACCTTAGGGCCTAAAATCTTCAAAACAATGAAGTGCTGGTAACTCCCCATAATTAATTCCGTTCCCTAGTTTTCTGATTCTACTGGCACGTTTCCTCTGCTTGGCAGCTAGGTGCATACTCTAATGAGGTGCATACGAGAACTCCCGGGAAAATGCGGCTCAATATACGAAACTATTCTACCGCAAGAGGCGTGTAGTGGGGCGCTCCATTTGGCCTTGCAGTCGTGCATAGGAAACGAGGAGATCTAGGAGAGAGGAAGGAATATAAGCAAAAAAAAACGGGAGAAGGCGTGCTTACCCCGCACTTCTGGACTCTGGGTGACGATGCGCGTAGCCGGTCCCTCACCGGCGCCCGTGCACGCGGTGACCCAGAACTCGTAGCGCTGTCCCGTGCGCAGGCCGCGGGTCTCGTGCCAGAACTGGGACGATGGCACGGACACCGGTCGCGCAGGCACACCGCCCGACGCCTGCTGCGCATGGATCGAAATGTGGAACGCCGTTGCGGCTGCTCAGAGAAGCACGACGGCGCCTCTTATACGATGCTGTATAAGTAATTACTGGCTCTCCGAAGCAGGTGGGAGAAACGCAAATGCACGAGCTAATCGCGAATATTTTTCGTTACGCTATGGCAAATTGCCTGTGTAAAGTACTCGAGTGGGGTTTGAGGGACGTGAGCCACATATGTGCACAAAGGAGTGCTAACATTACGTCAGCCGATGCTAACCTGGCATCTCTACTGACAACTATCAACGTTTATTTTCTCTTTTTATCCCCCTACTCCTCCCCCCTCCCCCGTGCAGGGTAGCCAGCCGGAACTACCTCTGGTTAACCTCCCTGCCTTTCTATGTGTGCATCCTTTCTATCTCTCTTTCTCTTCCTGGCGGTGCTTATACCGTAAGGTGGTTTGTCAATCCAAACAATAATATTAGTAAAAAAAGAACGACGTTCACATATACATGCAACCGCGCGAATGAAACGTATAGACGCGCGCTAAGAAAAAGAAACGACATGGTTAAAAGGACAAATGGAGGTGTCGCGATTCTTTAGGATCCGGGGAGCTCGTGCTGCGTGTTGACAAAACTGGCAGTGACTGCCGCAGACGTCACCGACATAGGCCAACCAATTTTCGGGCTGGCTTGACTGACAATGTTCTGCAAGAGCTAACGAGAAACTGTGTGAAAGCTGGCTGGTAGAGAGATGACCAGCTGGTCAACCTTTGCGAACGGTCTTCTGTTATTCAAATACTACAGGCTACAGTTACAAGGTCAAATTAGAAAGCAGCGAAAGTTCTTGGATTGCACGTCGATAATTTCGTAAGGAAAAGAAGACTACTTAACCGATGCTTCGGTCCTGAAAGTATCTCAAGGAAAATAAAATAATGAAAATAAAAGGTAAACTGATCAGATACATTAAAATATAGACACTGGGCGAAGGCAAGCGGACATACTTCTAACTTTAATATACGAAAGGCAAGATGAGCAGTGTGAAGATGAGAGTGGTGAAAGTCCATAACATGAATTTACACTTTGTTACCTGTATTGTGAAACGTATTCTTATATGGAGAACACAACTGGTCAAAAAAAGTCGATATAACCGCTACAGTTCTACGAGCGTATATTTGAGAGAGGAAGGGGCTGATATATCGCGTGTTGTAGACACATATGTAAACAAATTTTGTTGGGTTCCGTTTCATACACACGTCTGCTGTGATCGATCGATGGTGGCATACTTCCTTACTTTTCTTTCCCTCTATTTACTTCTTTTTTATTTTTTGCAGTACCTGACTTGCAGAACAGTGGCACCCCATCGTGCGCCCTGGTCTGCCGCATATTTTGCTCTTCTTACTTTATTCATATCTTATTTTTGAATTCCCGTGAGAGACTTCTTGACTTTCAATGCCCGTCGAAGCGCTGCTCAATTACCCAGCTGCGACTGCTTGGATGCCCAGTTCACGTTTTCGTGGGCGTTATTTATGTCAGAAATTTTAGCGAACCGTTGACACAATTGTGCGGAGTAACTGCTTTCACCTGCATAGCGTGAAAGGAAGCTGGCGCTCGGGCCTTGTCGTGAGATCCCGACATGAAAACTCGGGCACATATAGTTCTGCACATTCGGCACGGAACCTGAACTTGAGTTTATTAAATACCACTCCGCAAATATTGCGGCGCGCCTTTTTTTTACACTAGTTTGCGCTTTCTTGAGAAAAAGTTCGAGCGCGCTGGTCTGGAATTTCTAGCCTTGCGCACGAGCCTCTTACCAGGTCAATGCGTGCAGCCGGACACTTCCGAAGCTGTCTCCGTGAAATGAACGGTTATTCTTGCGGGAGCGTACAGTTCAGACAGGACAGTTTTCTTAATGGTCAGTTTTCATCTCTAGTGACACATCCTACTGCAGGTGCATCTCTGGATGTGCCTCCGCTGCTGTTATTTCTGCACCAAACCAATTTAGGCTGCCTTTCGGAGAAAGAATCAACGCCGCCAAACTCAAATTCTATGAAGTCATTCCCTTTTGACTGCCATTTGTGCACGCCCAGATGATATAGGCTAGCACGCGATCTTGCAGCGCAGCGCTGGGCTGACGTAACGCCTAGGGGGCGCCACGGAACGTCCTCGGCCCTAATACTAAGAACCGCCAACAATCACGGAGAAGGGTCGAAAGTAAGTGAAAAAAAAAAGAATGATTTGACCTCCAAGCCGGCAGCCTCGTCAGTATAGAGAGCTTGACATTGACAATGGCACATCGAGTCTCTCACACTATTGTAGCTCATAGGAGAAAGCGGCTTTTCGAAAGAACGTGTCGTTTCCGATACACTCTCAAGAGTTCAGCCGCGATCGCTGGTACATAGCAGCGGCCAGCGGCACGGCATTAAGCGGACCGTGGAAGAACCGGACGCCTGCTGGCCTCCACCAATCTCGGCGCATTCATCCCAACGGAGTCGGGCAATCCCATTGAGGCTAAAATTCGAACAACACGACGGTTACTCTCTTTATATCTTGGCTTCGGAGACAGATAAGACACGCTTCGAAGCTTGCTTTGTCACCGCGTACGGACGCAGAAAACGTACCATACGAGCGAGGAGAGTGCGAAGGAAAAAAAAAAAAGAAGAAACATCTGCGGGTAACAGACAGGGCGAGTCTTTTCGTTCGACTTCACTTGTCGCCTCTTCCTTCTTCCCTCGTCGTATCTAGTACACAATGCGATTCCTTCTCACATCTGAGCTCAGGCTCGCCCTGGGTGAACTTGTTGGGAACGTCTTGTTCCTTTATTTTCGGGTTTTGACGCTTCAGTTCCCGAGCAAAATCTAGAGAAACGCCTTATCGATTTGTGTCCCTTCTGCTACTCTGCCTGTTTCGTGGATAAGTGGTCTATGCTTGGAAGCTGGGGAAATAGGGAGTTTGACAGAGAGTGGTTGCGAGATCTAGCAAAGACGCGTTGCTCAAAAAAAAAAAAAGAAAAGGGGGGAACTTGAAGAACTTTGATACCGGACTTAGTTGGCACTCATTTATTTACGTCTTTCTGTTTAAAAGAAAGAACAGATTTAGAGGGCCACTTCTATGGCCTTCGACGTAAAGGAAACATGCACACACACAGATGCGCAAAAGCTGTGATAGTTTGCTGCACGCCTGTGTGACGTTTTTAGTTGAGCTTAGCGAAACTGCCTTGCCACGCCTCTCACTGACCAAGCTCCTCTGCTTGATCTGGCTTTCTCTCTCTCTCTCTTTCTCTTTCTTTTTTTCTGCGTACAAGGCTTTGACTTCGGGGTTTGAAACGCGCTGATTATTTGTCAAAGGAGGCGGGAAATAGCGGCACTAGCGTGACGAGTCTCCTTGGCGCGATAACAAATTGACTCTCAAAAAGAAACGTTGCATCAGGCCAACTGCCCTTCTGCCTGCCTGCCCTTTCGCAGAGCTCGATATGTACGCTGCCATACGTCATTCTCGGAAACTCGGGGCAAATGGCTGTGTTGAAACGGCGAGCACTGAAAAGGACAGCGATATTGCGTTATAGACATTTTCGTTTCAGCACGCCTTGCAAATGCGCTTCGCAGCACTTTCTCAATACCGGAGGTCGAATGAGAGCGATATTTCTTGAGTCCAGAAAGAAATGGCCGAGTCGGCAGCTCGGTTCACTCGCTTGCAGGGTGGGGTCTCGTTGGAAGGCGAAGTCCGGCTGATTATTATTGCGTTTTGTTCCTGGCAGAGGGCGTGTGAACTCACATGATGGAAGGACGCAATGTAATGCGCGAAGCTATAGCCGTGCCGAAAGAACGCAGCAGTCCAGTATTGAGCCTCCTTGTTTCGCCGGTTTTATGGGGGCGATAAACGTTTTCGAAACGGTCAAATTCATTTTATTGAACTCAGAAGCTTTGAAGTGAAAGAACGACGTCGCACTCCGTACCAAGTCGCACTCGTCGACCATCAAACATACCGGGGGAGGAAGGGGGAGGTACTATTTTGGTGCGTTGTTAAATTCCGCCATATTGTCAACTTCTGTGATGGTGGCGTCACGAGCCAATCAGAGAGGCCGTAGCAGCCCTGCGGGCCAATGAAAGCAGACAATATGGCGAATTTGCCAATATATGGCGGAATCTGACGTTGTCCGGAATAGCAACTCGGGGCTCACCGCAGTACCTTCCCTAAAGTAAAATTAAATTGGCGGGGTTTATGATCCCTAATCTGCACAGTGGCATATGGAAGACTCCTTAAGCGAGGTGCGTCGGATACACTTTTACCGCCTGTGGTTCTTTGACGCGCACCCAAAGCACAGTGCATCAGCGTTCTTGCACTCCGCCCCCTTCAAAATGTGGTCGCTGCGGCATGCAATAGAACCCTCAAGCTCAGCAGGTGTGCGCCATGTAGTCTCCGAGTCACCACCGCGGCTGCTCGTCGTAATAAAGGTATTATTGTAAGTAGTCGTTACAGTCGCGCACCTTTCAAGTTAAACCCGGGAATCCCACAAATAAACACTCGCATTTTACGATGTGAAATTTCTCTCGCTACTAAGAAACAGCAAACAGCGAAGAAGACAAACAAAACGCCTTTTTTGTGCCTTGCTTTCGTCAGCGCTTTATTAGCGATAGAAAACTCGCACTATATGCCCAACTAACTCACCTAAAAGGCAGTGTAGCTGAACTAATAAATTACCCTCCATATTTTAAACGCTGTTACGAACAAAGTGCCTACAATCTAAACGAACTTCACAAATACCACTTTTCCTCCTTTTTTTATCTTTGCAATATATGTTGCCTTCGTGGAATCATGTGGTCGATTTCCTTGTGACCATTGATGCGCGAACGATCAGAGCTTGGTTAATGCAAATATGTATGTGCGATTCTTTTGCTCATCAGAAGTGCGAGAGACACTAAACAAAACTTAAATTTAAAGGCACTTAATTGTGCAGAAACTATCACCAGTGATTGTCTTGACTTGACAGAGGCTTGACTGAAAGAGGCTTGACTACGACATACGGTTCATGACATGCTCCTACAACAGGTAATGTCCTTAATAATTATATTGATTTAAAGCCGACAATATTTCATTATGCTCGCTGAGCCACGATGACGTTCTGCTCTGCGTCCTATCACGCGGTACGACAAAACGCGCGCATGAGAAATTAGCATAAGTTTACGCTGACTGCTTGGTGCATTACGCAAAAAAAAGAAAGGTGAGTGAATCTATTGAAATAAAAGGAAGATTTGACATTCCAGGCTAAGGAAGTCACCACATTCTTTGAAGGGAAACGTCCAACGTCTCCTTTCATCTTTTCTTCAGGTACGTTAGACGGATCCGACAGCTTCTTTCGTGGAGTTTCATACGATGTATCTCGTTGGCTCTGGCATTTTCCGAGGTAAGATGCACGCCCAACAGCTAAATGCACCCCACTGTCGCGTCAACGCTCATTCTGTGTGTTGCGGTGCAGCGTGCCTGCGTCGGCGCAGCCCGCAGATTGGCGTGCTCATCACTGCTGCAACGACTGCCACGTCTGCTTGCACTGCGATGCGCACTTTTACAGCGATAAGAACGCATTCCGTTGGGTGTCCATCGACGCGATACTCTGACAACGCGTGCCTCTAGCAAACATACGAATGATGCAGTTACGTTTCGCTACCGATCCACTTAAAATGATTGGTAGAAGTGCGTCTGTGTTGTAGCATTTCGCAATTACGAAGATGTCGAAGTCCAAACTGCGATCCACAAATTAACGGGAACGGTTGCTAACCGAAGCAGATAAGCGCAACTCTCCTTGGAATAGTTAGTGTTCGCTGACCGCTCTTCAAGTAGCTTTCAGTGTTCGTTTGCAAACGGGTCCGAGAGGCCGTTGTCGCGCTGTTTGCTTTGTCGCTCAAAGCAGTTCTTCCTCGACGCTTCGTCGGTAGACTGCTTTGATCATACCGCTATGCTGACCACCAATAAGAATGAGGAAATTGGCAGCGCGAGGTACGATGTCTTATGAGACGTTGTCGTATTGCTCATGTTTATAAGCATTTCTCTGCCGTGTTCATGTATGCACACCTTTACTTTGACGCTGTTTCGTTTACCTTAAAGTGGTAAACGCTGTACAACTGTGGTTCTGCGCAAAAAGTGATCTGTGGTAATTTTGCAGGGATGCGTTCGAAAATGTCAGATGCATTTTTATACGGTGTCCTGAGAGAACGACGCTATTCACCCAGTTTAGATTTAGGGGAAGTAGGCAGCACGTCAGGAGTGATGCGCCGGCAAATCTTTAAGTTTTTGTTGTAGTAATTGGGTGCTAAATAAAGAAACCTTCAATTTATGCCCACTTAGAGGCGTTATGTAAAGCGATTAGAAAGTTTTTCCCGCTCCCCTGGCAGAACCAGAGGTGGCAGCCATTTTACATTTCAAGATAACAGGGGCCGCGTAATGGATGACGCGGCAAGTTTGAAGGATGTAGTTTATTACAGTCTTAGGAAACGTTTGCTGTTTACTCGTTTTCTCCTTCTTCCTATTTTTTTTTCGGGGGAGGGGGGGGGGGTCATGCGATTCACGTATGCTCTCTAGCATTCCTGAGTGAACTAAGCAGGACACGCTGCTTATATTTCGTTGAAATAAGAATCGTGTTGTGGTTGATGAAAGAAAAAGAAAATTTAAACTGTGTATTTTATTCAAGGCCTTTGTTGAATTGCTTATGCGAGCGTTCCAGCGCATTAAAATCGTATTTTACGAACTGCGTAGGTTTTTCTGTTGTCTTGAAAGAGCTCAACGTGTAACAAAGTTGCAAATTGGAGGGGATAAGAAAAATCTTATGCGTGATGCGTTAGCAAAGTTTCAAGAGCGGCAATTCACCTTGCGAAAAAATTTCCTCAGGCAAGTGCTCGAAAGCGTGATAAGTGCGTTTTAAGAAGCGGTGCAGAATTTCGCTAGCTGTATTGGAAAAATCGTGAGAGTCGCCTAGATAAAATTTGGTGAACATAGGGGAACATAATGGCTGATGTGCACGCGAACTTGAAGGCGTGTGGGCGAAGCACGGCGTTTGCTAAAATAATTACGACTACTCGAAAGCGTTGTAGGTGCGGACACCATATTAAAGTGCGTGGGTTAGTTACAGAGCTTACAGAACTGAAATTCCTAATGCAGCCATTTGAGTGAAACATGCCCCTCTGCTGGAAATTGGGCTGTGATTCTGTAATATGTTGCCCAAATGAGCCGTCTTTTTTATTGAAGAGGACCGAAACAGTGTGAGATAGGAACATTTTATTTATTTATAATTATTTTTTTTATTGTACGGATTTTCATGAAGATCACTGTGCGAAGGTTTGGGCGGCATACAATATAGGAAGTGCATTCCCCGTAACGCAACTCTAAAAGAGGAGGATGAAATCTGCAGCGTTCAGCTTTTAAAAGCACCCGCCCATTTTAACGAATGATCCCCGCTCAAGGCGTTACGCTGTACGCCATTAACCAGCATCCCATCTAAAAGTCATATTTGTTAACTATAGCTATGTGTTCACACCAATATATTGTGGATTCGAAGCCATCCTGTCTTGAAGACAAGCCTATTAGCTTGGGATAAATAAATGGAGCTCTTGAACGAAGGACAACGCGCGCAATCTGGCTCTTTGGAACAACGCATAGGCGCCTCAAAATGTCATCTGCACGATCTCAACCATTCCTTGAAGCGCCAATTGCCACCGCGCATTTTCTGGAGCAACGGAACATCGCTAGGCCGTTTGGGGGGGAGAGTGACATGAAAAAACTGGCTGTGGCTTAGCTAAGGTCAAGCCCACGATGCGAAGCATACTAGCCTTTATTTTAACGCGACAGCGTTAAGGAGCTCGTGTCGCAGAAAAGCCGGTGTCGTCGGCGTCGGCTCAGGCGTGCGGCGCTTGCTCAGGCGCACATTTCGTTGTCGCGCCGAACGCTGCGTTGCTCGACGCTCACCGCGTCCGATGCGGGGCGCGTAGTCGCTGCGCCGTAGCAAAGCCACCTAGAAAGAGTCTCTGTAGCACGCCGCAACCTTCGCTTCTCATTCCAACGAGCAGCTCTGTCTCCAGGAGGCATCTCACCTCGTGAGTGTCTAGCAGAGGCAAGCGCAGCTACCGCCGCGACGCCGCGAGCGACGGCGCGAGTTGGAGCCCCGTTTCTCCTCTGTCGTGACGTCACGGTGTCACGTGGTCAGCCTTGAAGGCGACGCCACGAGCGACGGCGCGAGTTGGAGCCCCGTTTCTCTTCTGTCGTGACGTCACGGTGTCACGTGGTATTGAAGGCGACACCGCCGCGCCTGAGGAGCTGGGTTGAGCTCTAGTAATATGCTTCGCATAAAAAGAAAAGTGCTTACTGATTTCATACTGTAGTGGCCGATTGAGTTGCGTGCAACTATCGCCGATGATAGAGTACCGTATACAGACTGTCTCTCTGTTCTCGTTGCGACGCGCCCTGCAGCGCATTTCTTTTGGTATCGCGGTTAGCTCGAGATCCGATGATGTTGTAGGGAGCTGCGCGGATGACAATATATCCGCTACCGCTCTTCCCGCAACACCCAGAGTTCACGTGACTATCAAGAAAGGAAATCATTCGCCGCTCCACACTCGCATAGATAGCTGCATGTAAATCAGCCCTCCCGCCCGCTCACCCCCACCGCAAGGGTAAGGATCGCGTTAAGGATCCGCGCGCCTGCTGTACTGACATCAGCTGCAACCTGCCTATGGGCTCCGGGTCGTTGGCCAGCCTTTGTCCGCCACCTGTTTCTTCTGCCCTCGCTTAACTTCCCTCGCATACCTACCGCACCCCTTGGCGAGCTGTGTCGGACTGCACTCATCAAGGCCCCGCTACCTGTTAAACGTAAGGCTACGCCCACTTTATTGGACTTCATTAAATTTAACAAACTATATTCATTTATTCACAGTACCCTGAAAGGTCCTCATTTAAGGGTATCACATAAGGGAGGGGGGGGGGGGCAGTACAAACATAAAAGTGACAAATGCGCATGTAACATGTTTCTCTCGCTTTATTCCGCTGGGAAATATTCGAATTAGAAAGAAAGAAAGTAAGAAAGAAAAAGAAATAAACAAACGTACGTAACTATTACGCTGTGTAGTGAACTCAATAGTCGACTTTCGGTGTAGAGGACTTGCCGGTGTAGTGAAACTACACCGGCAAGTCCGCCAATTGCCACAGATGCCCAACGACTTCAAGTTTGACGACTTCAGCAGAGACCGAGCGAAAGTGTGCAACCCTATACCGGTACTGCCGTGATCTACCGCTTACCGCCGCGCCGATCTACCACCGGACGCCTTCGTGGCGCCTACATCGAGAACTAGAACGACGACGTGGACAACCTGCTCTTCATGAACAAAAAACCGAAAAAAAAATTGCTCTTTCGACGGTTCCTCCGTTCGTCTGCTCGCCGTCGCGCGATTTCCGTGTTTCGGTTCCAGCATGGTGGGACGCCAGCAGCAACTGCCGTCGCCACCGCAGCCAGCGCGTCGGGCTGTTGTCGAGCGACGACTAGAACGGCTACGATTCGCGCCAATTTTACCACCGCCAGCCAGATTATTTTACACTCAAGAAGGGATTACAAGTTTGTCCAGGACGATGAGACTCCGGAGAAATTTAGGAGACGACGAGACACCGCTGTCATTGTTGACAATTTCGAACGTTTGCTCGCGGGCGGCAGCGTCTTACGAACAGAAAGACAGTGCGCTATAAACACGTGCACGGGGACGAAAAACGGGGTTTCATGAACGCGGTGGCCCCAGTCAACCGTAACCGACGGACGCTCAATCGCTTCGTTCCGTAGATTATGAACCAGAGATCGAACAAGGGACATTTCATAGAACCCCGTTCTATCGCGCACTTCAGAACAGTGACCGGCTTACGAATTATATGTCAACCACCGTCGTGCTTGAATTGCTTTCGAATTTCTACGGGTTGCCATTTCGTGTAGCCCTCGTCTGCCGCTCACGACCCACTTCTGCCACGCTTCCGCGTTGGTGTTGCCTGGTCCGTCCTGCTCGTCATGCGAGCACCGATCGCATCGGCAGCCACGGGATTTTGTCTAAGTCATCCTCGTCATCCCATCAAACATTGCTTCACCTTATCTTCTACTTCTAACCGAGTGCCAAAAGGCTGCAGCGTCGACGAGACTCAGTTTGCAATTCCTGCTTCCTCAGGCGACCGTTACCTTGGTAACGCTCTCGCAACTGATAACGACGTCTGCTCGCGATCGCCCCGACGTGAGCCACGACAGGCTTCGCGAAGCTGCTCGACCCTAACTCTATTAGTGTCACTTAAGGTTACATCTGGGTGCAGTGCGTTGCTACTACTTCGACTTCTCTGGATTATAGTTTCTTGGGCGCCGGTCTCAGAATCAAGAATTCGGCTCCAACTCGGTAAGGCTTAAAAGGACTTTTTTATGGACACGTTGGTGCGTGTTACTGTGCGTTCTTTTTAAGGGTGCGAACAGCACACTTTACACAGAACGCGATATACACAGTTGCTCGTGTGTGTGTTTGTCTTCTTTACGTACATGATGTTCGCTTGTCGCGCCACTAAAAAAACTAAAAGTAAGACTTATACTCTTTGAAACATCTACTTACTGCTTGTTCCATATGAGTCGCAACTAAGCGTATATCCGACGTTTCATCTTCGTGTCGCGCAGCGTTGACACCTGAATTTTAAATGCACGACGACAGCGCGTCGCCGTCATGCATGCGCGCGGTTGAGCCGGTCAGTGTGTTGGAGCTTTCTTTGTTGGTAAAGGAGCTCGATTGGCCAGGTGCCTCTTTTTGTCAGCGGCGCGTCGCAAGCTGGTTGAGATGGAAGGCCGAGGCACACGCACGAACAGCCTGTCGAGGCGCCGTTTCCACGTCTCTCGCAGCGCGACAAGGGGACGCGCATATACGCGAGTCCTGCAACCGTGATAGCGTTATCAAGGCGCAGTGGCGCACGCTGAGAACAGTCGCGCCCGCAAGCCGTGAGTCTGCGAGCGGCTGTAGTGGTTACGGATTCAACCAGTCAGATATGTTTCGCGGAGCTCATTATGACAGTCATAACGATGTCAAGCAGATACGGATGCGCTAGCCCCATTGCACGCCGAAGGTTTGTCCCGTCTGCCTGTCGAATGATGAGCTTCAACGCCCCGTAACAACGAACCGACTAAAGGAGGCGCTACATGGGAAGCTCTTCGGGATATTTTCGCCCACCTGCAGTTCTTTAACGTAGTACTTCTAAATATAAGTACGCGAGCGTTTCTTTCTTTTTTTTTGCGTTCTTCCGGCCTCCTTCGGAATGCGGCCTCCATGAGCCGGGAATCGTAATTGTGACCACGCGCTCAGCGGCAGAACGCCATGCATATCAACTGAGCCAGTATAGGGCGTCTGCCATGTCTTTGCTGCTTATGACTTGACACTGTACACCAGTAAAGAAAAACTGGGCTTATTAAAGTTCGCCGCGTTCAAAACTAAGAGTGGCAATCAGAAGAGATGCGACTAGGTCTCTGTGCCCTTTGGTGTGCCTCAGAATTTGCATAGCTAGTAATCTAGCACTCTACCTATACTTCTCCAACGCGAAGCGCATGTCTATTATTCTGGACTAATTAAATGCTAAAAGATTTCGCTCCCTTTCCTGTAACATGCATGTGTTGAATGCTGCAGAAGAAAAAAAAAAGAACGTGGCATTGTCTGTGCCGTGATGAAATATACCCGTAGTATGTCCCCATATGCGGCAAGCTACGTGACTCAGGCACTGACCTGGTTGGGCGCGTGGGCATGCACCCGGCTGTACACGGTGTACCGCTGGAGCACGCCCTTCGCCTTGGGTGGTGGAAGCCAGCTGATCAGGATGGCGTCTGGCGCCAGCACCAGTGCCTTGATGTCCGCAGGTGCCTCGGGCACTGCACCGAACGGCGCCCCGTCAACAACAACAACAACAACAACAGTAATAATAACTGAATTTGCAGTGCAGAAGGCCTCTCCCGTGTATCTACAACACCTATGCCTTACAGGGCTTCCTTCGATGCATAGAGGGCTTCAGAGGGCTTCATTCACAGGAAGCCCTCTGAAACTAAAAAGGAAAGTTACTCTAAACAGCGTCGCTCCTCCCTTCAACTATTATGTTACTCTATAAAAGGCCACCTGTTACATGTGATGCATATTACGTGACCTGCTCAGCTTCACTTTTTCTTCTCGATCTAAGCTAGGATCATGTATCTGCCTTCGTACTCAAATCCGTACTGCCGTGTGTCTAGTTTCTTGGTCTTGAATTGTGTGCCATGTAGAGAAAACTTACGCGTTTCAGTGACAAGCCAGATCAATCATCAATGGCATGATAAATTACCTGTAAAAATAAACGCAGTGCTAAGTGGGTGGACGCAATCATCGTTTATTGTTTAAACAAGGGGAAAAAAAAAAACTTCTTTAGTGCGGAATTCCTAGGACGGAAGGAAGAAAGCCTTTTCGTCTTGCCGTCATCAAACAGGTCAAAACGTCATTTTAATGTATCAATGGACCTTCATAAATGTGTCCATTAGAGTGTACTCATGTCAGCTAAGTCACAACAGTGAACATGTATCCGGCTAGCCTAAAATTGCCCTCCTATCGACATTTACGTCTCTTACGTGGTCGTTCTCTTCCAGGTCTCAAAAGCGCAAAGCACGACGAAGCTAACAATATCGGATCAATGTTTTGGAGGTGTTTAATATACAGTAATAATGATGGCATTTGCATTTAGCCAAACCACCTTTTTCTAGAAGAGTTGACTGTTGGGCTAGTTGGTCGTCCATAATTTGAAGTAGTAGCTTAGCGCAAATAAAACCACAGACTGTTGTCTGTCTTCCTTGTGTCTGTGGTTTTATTTCCGCTAAGCTACTACTTCAAACCACGTGTTGTCTATCAACAGAACGAGTCGCGACACTTTATGCGGTCAGTTTCAGGAAATTGTTTTCGAAAGGCTGCTGTATATATAGAGCCAGATAATGTGTCTAAAGATCGCATGCAGGGAGCGTTATATGCAATGGGGACATACGCAGTTGCTCGTATGGCAAGCTATATAGAAATTTCAATGGTATCTGCATCGGAAATTTCGGGGGTTCAGAGCAAAACTCCCCAAATATAGCGCGCACCAGACTACATGAACTAATTCCTTCACTGCAACTTCCACCGGACTTCACCAACGTGAGGTATCGCTTCGATGTCGGCTATCGTTAGGAGCTGCCTTCACGGAGGCTTACACAACACTAATTAGAATGCCCGACAATGCCGCGTGTGATGTCTGCGGCTGCGAACAGAACATGGGGCATATATTGTGCCACTGTCCTCGATTTGATTCGCAAATCCTCTCCAACGCACTGCTATGAATCTACGATAGGCCGCTGTCCGTGCAGGTGCTACTTGAACATCGCTTGTCTGCCTACAAGGTAGTGATCGCGCTTTTGTGTTTCATGAGGGCGATTGGCAGCGTGTGCGAACGCCTTTCACTGCGTGGTGCCATCTACACGCATGCACGACTTCACCGCTTCTTTACCCCCTCCCCCTTCTCTCCCTCTCAGTTTTCTGTTCCCCTTTTCCCTTCTCTCAACACAGGGGACCCAACCAGACGCCTTTCTGCTGAACATCTGCGCTTTCCTTTCTTTTCGCCTCCTCGGGTGGTCTTGAAGCAGCTCCTTCGCGAACAGTGGCCAATCGTCCAGTCGCAGGTCGCAGGTCGCAGTCGCAGGTCGCAGTCGCAGGTCCAGTCGCAGTCGCAGTCGCTATGAGGTGTCTGTCTTTGTAAACTCGGGGACAGTGGCACATTAGGTGATCGATGTTGGCCTTCACCGTCTTATATATCGCAGGCAGCACTGTCATTCACTGCCCTTCTCGTCGTCCGTCGGCCCACAAGGCAGTGGAGGTACTTGAGGGTGACTGGCCTGTGCGAATGTCCTTGCATGCCGCCGTCCGCGCTTTCACGCATTCACCGTATCGTTGCTTCTTCTCTCACCTTTTTATTTCGCCCGTTTTTCGTTCCCCCAGCGTAGGGTAGCCAACCAGGCGCTTTTCTGTCTAACATCCCTGCATTCTCTCTCTTTCTTTGCTCCTCCTCCTGTACGTGCTACCTCGTGTATTCGAAGGAATAGAACTTCACCGTTGCCGTTGAGAAGAAGGCTACCATACTTTGTATTACATCTGCGTCTGACCGAAACGCAAGAAAACTGACAAATACAGCTTACCGCTGCGAAACCAATATAGCGTTCAAAAAACATGGTGGCATCCGGCGAAACGAGAGCTGTTTTCTTCACGACACCGTCGCAGCCGTTTCTTATACAGTTTGCCTCAAGCTCGGTGCAACAGCATCGTGCAGTGGGCTTAGACTTTTCCTTACCCTAGGTCTGAAATGATGTTGGAGTAACAAAATATATCCTGCATATGAAATTTACTAGCCATATAATTGTTCCCAATTCAGTGGCGACGGTGTTTCTATAGAAATGCGACGTAGCAACAAACGCGACCTGTTCAATTTGTTATAGGTACAGATATGCTTGCCAAAGTGCGTATTATTCCGAAGGCTGCGCGTCACTGCGTGTTACATGGCGTGACCTACGTAGCAGTGCGAACTAGGCGGATGAAACGCGAGTTGTCTCCGCGAACCGGAGGGTCGGGTGTTACTTTCTTTTCGCCCTTCGTCATTGACTCGGGGACGTGGCTCGGAAACTGCGCCGCACCGCCGTCATCGCTGAAATCAGTCGATATAAAAAGAATGGAAAATGAAGTTGAACGCGACCGTGAAGTTGAGCCCAATTTTGCTTTTCAGCCGTCGTAACGCTGCAGCCGCCAAACGCAAAGCCCGATTCTTTTGAGTGCCAGCGTAGGCTACGCGTCGGACGACAGACAGTTGAGGCTGCGTGGTTGTCGGAATCCGCCGTATATATATATATATATATATATATATATATATATATATATATATATATATATATATATATATATATATATATATATATATATATAAATGTACAATGTTCAAAGAGTACATTAGTGCCTTCCACGGCATGATGGTGGCCGACGTGGTGCAGTCGCAATCTCACCGTCCTCCGGTGTGCTGCAGTGCACGGGCTCGCTGAATGCCCCCGTGCCCGCACCAGTGCGGGCGGCCACGCGTACGCTGTAGTTGCGGAAGGGCTCCACGCCGCCCAGCACGGCCGAAGTGGCGTCGGGGGGCACGTCGCGCTCGGTCCAGGAGGGCGCCTGGGACGACGCCGTCTCGACTTCTTCTGAGGCTGGCCCAGCGAACAGGGTAAGGAAGCAAAAAGAAAAAAGAAAAGGTTAAGGAAGCGCTGCTGCTGTACGCAGAGGCGCACGAATTGGAGAAACGTTTAGATATTCTCCATTCCTCAGAAAACTCACGTGAAACACAACGCACGTGAAACACACGCATCAACGAACGTGAAACACACTGTTGCAAGTTTATTTTTTTTCTTGTGGCAAACGCCCATTTTTGGGCTAGTTGGTGATCATGTACTCAAGATCTTTTTTTCTACTGGCACTAAATTTGATCGTTGCTCGACTTCTGGATGTACTTCTCTCCTCAAATTGTACATGATTTTGTTCCCGCATGTTATCGTGTTTCTGTCTTTGCGTGGGTCTTTATACCGTGTTCATGAGTGTTGCGTTTAGAGTGTTGTGCTCATAAGGGACCCCGTTTCTAGTTACCTGGGAACATCTGTATTATCGGGACCTTCAGAAGAACTGCTGTTACCATTCGTTATCTTTTTTTCATACAGGTGCCCCCCTCGGCATTTGAATAAACACCGCTAAAGTCTCTGTTTAGCCATGGTAGTGCAGGCATTCGAAACCCCACGTTCCCGCGCACATCCATTTTAGTGTTTAAGAGAACGCAATGTACAAACACGCTCGCGGATCAGGATGGTTAAAGAGGCGAAACCACGGAATCGATACAACGTCTGCGTTATAATATGTTAATTAATATCAGAAAATAATACTTCACTAAATATACTGCACCTTGTCCGAACATTCCGCTAAAGACGTGTTTTGGGCTGAGAAGTGCAGGAATTGTCTTTTCTGTGATGAACAATGAAAACAGCGTGAACAACGAGATGAGGCAGTCTATCCAAAGTTATGTGCGAAGTTTGACACATGAAGCTACGCAAGAAGGTAGCATTGCCAAAAAGTTAGCCATGAAGGACGCTTCATTGCTCGTGTGTAGCTGATGTTTATGCCACCGAGCCTTCCCACTGGCGCTCTTTGTTCTCCTTTAGTGTACAGTACTCACGGAATGAAACGCAACAGCCAGACCGCGTGGCCGCCGTCACATCCAGCGCCTCCCGTGGACACCCGTGAAAGCAAGGTGTTGCGTTGTGGTATATCGCGAGGACGAGAACGTTTTTGGAGCAGGATAACTGCTTTTGGTTGCCGGTGAGCTGGCCCTGCGGCCGATCACAGACTCGGCTGTCACGTCTGTTCCGACTGACTGAATGTCGCGTTTCGTTCCGTGGGTACTGTACATGTACAATTGCGTGCTAGCAGTGCCTCGTCTGATCTCATCTGATCTCATCTGATCTCATAATCTTATTGTGCATCTTATTGCAGTTGTCCCGACACTGTAAAAAATCAGACAAAAGAACTAAGAGCAGAAGCGGCCTTTGACTCGTACAGACAATCGTAATGTGCTCACCATAGAAGCTATGGTCGATCAGCTTGTAGAGGACGCGGTAACCTTTGTGGAGGCCGTCCAAACTTTTCTCGTGCAACAGTGCCCACGAGACGCGCAGGCTCGTGGCCGAACTGGCCGAGCAGTGGACACCCGACGGGGCCACCTGGGGCACTGTGAGTGAGGGGAAACAGTGAACAATATGCATAGTCAAGCGATAAGAAAGGGATGTTTGCTTCAATGATCAACAGAAGATGTCAGCCTTGCCGACGGCTAGACACTTACTTCATACACTGGGTGAAAAATGTGATGAAACATTGGCCGTGCACACGCGAACACGCAAGGTCTAAGTAGCAAACATAACTAGAAAGCGCTGAAAGATAACGCTGTAGACTGAAAATCGAGCTCTCAGGAAAGTGAACACTGTAGGGCGCGCGGGTGGAGACTTTCGGACAACGTAAGAAATGATGAAGTGTACGGTAAGCGGGAGCCGACGGGTCGGTTCCACAAAAAGTTGTTCCACCAGGAAGTCATGCGCCGGTGACCGAGCAAATATCTGGCTCAATGTGATTAAGTAAACACGTCATAAAGTTTAATTACAGGGGCCTGTTCTTAAGCAACGAGCTTAGCAGTATTTAGACCGTGTATATCGGGCGCGGTATCAGTATTTTATAAACTTCACCTGCTAGAGAGAGAGAGAGAGAGAGAGAGAGAGAGAGAGAGAGAGAGAGAGAGAGAGAGAGCAAATGATAAATGAAAAGTAGGGAGGTTAACCAGGACTGAGCCCGGTTGGCTACCCTACACTGGGGAAAGGGAAAAGGGGACGGAAAGATTAAAAGAAGAAGAGAAAGTCGTGCAAAGCAGGCGAAGTGACAATCAGTAACTTCGCTGTGTCGAACCACTATATTACAGAATAATTGAGTATCCTCGGTATAGTGGCTCATAGTTATAGTGGCGTTCCGCTCCTCAGCACGAAGGCGCGGATTCGACTACCGGCTTCGGCGGCAGCACTCCGAACGCCACGGAATGCAAAAAACGAAAAAGAAAAAAAATATTGTGTGCGAAGCTTCGTATGCACGTTAAATATTTCCAGGTGGTCAAAAGGAATCAGGAGCCCTCCACTGCGATGCTTCTTAAAGATACCGCGTTCCTTCGTGACGTTAGACCGTATAAGTCAGCATACACTAAAATATACGCAGCTGTTTCACGGATCGTAAATGAACATACGAAGTTTGACAGCCATCTGGCGCCGTGCAACAGTAAATTTTCATTTCAATTCAGTAACAAGAGTATGGTTGTAGTAGCTAGTATTGATTAAATAATGTAAATGCTTTTTTTTTGTCGTGAAATTCGTTGCATTCAACGGCTTCCAAAAGTACAGTAATTATAATCGATGTCTTAAATGAAAACGTTTAGTCATGTCCTACAAATTCTACGTTCTTTAATGTAAGGCCCTTTTTACCTTATTACTGCAGCCACAGTGAAGTATAAGGACAACTATTAATTTGGCGTATACTGTGGTTCGATCTGTTTCTCTAGTTTGCCCTTATGCTCGAAGATATTCGCATACTATAGTATTAGCATACATGCACGTATCTCCAGAAGCTCGGCGGTGTTTTTTCTCTTCGTTTCTACTTCTTGCGAGCCCCTGTGTGCCAGAACAAGACCCCAGCGCAACCGTCGTACTGCACTAAGTTTAGTCGCAGACAGAAATACCGCGGAAGGCAGCGCAGCATGGTGGCGATGCAGAAACGTCCACACGGTGTGCAGAAATCCACGGTATGTAGTAGTCAGCGCTTCCTCGGCTTTCCGCCTACCGTCCGCGTTATAAAAGACGACCACAGCAGTGCAGCGGTGTGCAGAGTTAGGCTATAGGTGGCGTTACGTGGTTCCTGAAGTGCGAGACGGTGGGACAAGAAGAGGAGAGCAGATAGGAAGCGCTTGCGTTAAAGGATTGCCAGCGCCAGGAAAAGACACGGACAAAGAAAGCGACAGGACGAGCTCCGACATCCCGCTACTTTATTTTTTTTTTTCCAGGAAACTGGTAATTGCAGCTGGTGCGATATAGACGCGCAGCAACCACGGAAGACGAGAAAGAAAAAGGCATCACTCGCAACTAACTTTATTTGCGGCAAAGCAACGCAATATATTAGCCGTCCCGCACATTTGCAAACCACATCGATTCGAATGCTCGTCAAATTACAGCAGATAAGGGCATTCCAGGAAACTTTCTAATCTAGTAAAGATTGAAGAAACACCGTATTCGCCGGCACGCAGAAGCACGGACGTGTCACTGATACGCATGTCTATTTTCGTTTTAATGTAGTATGCTTCCATGAGCTCACGTGCCAGGGCATCCATACTCTTACCGAGAATGAAAACACCGGAAAGCTTCGGCTCACTCATGCAGAAATCACAGTGCACAGGCAAATGTGCGGAACGTTGATTCTTTATCGAAAGTTCGTGTTCTCTAACTCTGTGGTTTAGGCGCCGGCCTGTTTGGGCGATGTAGACTGTACCACAGCTAAACGCGACTTCCTTCACCACGCCAACCGAGCCGGCGAAATACGGCCTAGCGTGACTCTTCCCACTTGGGGAGGGCGTCGGCGCTTTGTGAATGCGCGTGCTCAGGCCAGCCAACTTGTGTGGCGCCGAAAAAACCATTGGAACCTTGTACATGTTAGCCACGCTCTTAAGGCTGTGCGCAGCCTAACGCACGTAAGGCACGACCATTGGTCTTTTGTCCATCGGCTACTTGTTTTTCCTCGTTCCCTTCGCTTTTTGAAGGCGGGTTTCAGAAAGTGCGACAATGACAGAGCTAGAGCAGCCAGCTGAATGCACATAAAAAATAATTACTTAAAAGTGAATTATAGATGAAAAAGAAAGCGTGAAAAAAACCAGACATTTGTTATGCTTCTACTATCCAAAACCAAGACGTCGTTTGCGCTGTCTCTCTTCCTTATACGTCATCAGGGAGTCTTAGAAATTGCGAACCCAAATGGCTTAGCGTACGCAGAAGCCTACACTCTATTGCGGCTCCTTCGCGTTCGTCGCAGCTCCATTCCGTTTGCTTTTTGCACACTTCTGTTCCCTAACTTTGGGCCCTCCGTTCCCAAAACTCCCTATCTCGTGTCGCTGCGCTGTCTCGCGCTCCAGACGACGCAGCCGAGCGCGCGCTCATACCGTCTTCGGCGGTGTAGACGATGACCTCGTCGGAGCGCGGCCCGGCGCCGACGGCGTTGTACGCCTGCACCAGGACGCTGTACTTGGTGAACTTGCGCAGGTTGCTGAGCTCGCACTCGCCGGCCGCCTCCGGGTCCTCGCCCTCCTCCGTCCTGCCCTCGACCGTCTTGTACAGGTGCAGGTCGCTGGAGTTGTGCAGCTTGTAGCCGACGTAGTAGCCCCTGATGCGGCCGTGACGAAGCTCGGGCACCGGGGGCTGCATGCAGGCGCGGTTCACCGTTCAGTTTTAAAGTGCATTCACTTGCACGTTACTTCGCAGTGTCTATTCGTACGGAGATACATTTTTGTATTGTTCTGTGCAGTGGAAGTACGAAAAGAAAAAAGCACCGAATGTGCATGATACCCTTCACCAAAGAAAAGCTGCTCTATGCGTAAGGTAATTTGAGAAATGATTCACGCTGCTGTAGAGGCACTACCACGTTTATTCAAAAGCTAGAAGCCTTCCTCTCAATTGAAAAAAAAACGAGCATTCATTATTGAACGAGAAATTACGAGCCATTAAACTACTTACGCGCCTGTTTTAAACGAACATTTCAGTTTGTTTTCATGAAACAGCGGGGAATCACTAACATCGCAATGTCGGCAAAGTACTATACCGTTTTTAATTACGAGAGCGGGTAAGGATTAGCTAAACTATTCATGCCACAGTATGGAATTTTCGCTTCGAACTCGGTAGCGTATTCCAGCGTGAATGTGGGACTAACAATAATTCACTAAAGATATGCCACAATGCGTGGCTGAGAGGGTTTTGAATATTCAACGCTTCGAAGTGCAATTTGTGACGAAAATTGAGTTTGCAGAAAACTAGCATAAAATTTAGGAGTCTCGACAGCACAAGTATTGTGGCGTATGATGCGGTAGAATGCTTAAATTATAACAGTCGGAGCGCCTATTGTGGAAGGAAATTCATAATGCGAGAACTTACAGTGCGTAAATCGGCCAAAAATTCAAGAAAAAACGAAAAAAATAGGCAAACGCTCTTCTTTTTAGTCGATTCTTTGCCGCAGGCAATTACAAAAGCCAAAGGTTGTCGAGAGTCATACCTTCCAGGTGACCTTAAGGGACTGTGGACCTAACGTCTGGACGGAAACATGTGTTGGTGGACCCCCAGGCACTGTGATAGGAGAAAAAAAAACCACGTCAAGCACATGTACTATGATAAGTCTCCCAAAAATGCAAATAATATAACTGAATGCTAATAAACACGCGCTTGCTGAATGATTTTTTGTATTGCGTCTATGCATGGGTGAATTCCTGTGCAACTATTTTGCTCGAGATAGCGAAGCATTTTCAGCAAAGCGTTCCTAATATTTCCAAGTCGAGTAAGCTGCCACACAACACATATATATTTATAAAATCTGGCGTTTCTATGCTATAGTTATCTCGACAGCTTTATGCTCAAAACGATTATAGTACTCCGTTGTCGTTGCCTTCTTTATATTATTGTTAATATACATTCCGTGCTATCTCCAGTTGGTCTGTTGTCGCAAACTTTTTGTGAGCTTTTCTTAATCTCTCAAATATTAGCAAAACCACAGAGCCGCAAAACGTTCAAGTTACGTAGAAACGCTGGCGTGACCACACTCAATGGCGTTTCATCCCCATTCAAAAACAATTTTTCACACTGTGAAAGTCTTTTGTGGAGTTTCTATAGCCTTTATTGAATCTACGTTAGAAAAGCTACTGAATTTCGATCAGTGACTTTGCGAGGGCAGGATGCGTGAAAGCTATCTATATCGGTTTCTTTGCATAGGTAACCGACAAAAGCATGACGAATCTATTTGTTTGGTCGAAAATTTCTCGCCAGGTTCATGAAATCAGCGTCAGGGAATGCTAAGTTAACCCACCCACTAAGTAGGTTGACTGAACAGTGCAGGCTGGGCGATATGCACATAAGCGACGTTGGATTCGACCGACAATGCCGCGAAACGGCTACCCGGTATCACATATTCCTCTCGCAAGTTGTATTGTTTAGCCTCGACGCCGCGTGCTGCTGCAACCTGGGCCTATCACAAATGAATCTGATATTCAAACGCAGTTACGTCCGACTCTGTCCGCTCGTGTCGCCTTTAGGCAAACTCGCCTAACTAAATTTTTTTTTTGCTATTTGCGCGAACAAGGAGCGTCAGCACAAATACGGTTTTACGTGGCGCAGGCTGACTTCGCGTTCGGAAGGAAGCTAACTGACCATCACCTTAGCATTGAGCGACAGTAGAGACCAAGCTCACGTTTGTACATAACATGGCTAGACTTGGTGGGATGTCGCATTGGTTTGGTGTCGTTAGCGCCTCCGGGTTGGCGCGCAATCGTTAGTTTACTGGGTCACCAGAGGGACGGCATACGATTACTGGTCACTGCAGAGCCGATCGCGCTTCTCTGCGAGCTCAGAGCACTGCTGTGGACAAAAGTGTTTCTCCGCAAACCACCTATGAAAATGTGCAAGTGTCACTGCTCTCCTTCACCACTAATTGGCTAATTGAACGCTGATACGAAGATGTTAGTTGGAATTCAAATGAGAAGGGTAACTGAAGTTACAATTCTTTGAGGCTCCGGTGCGACGTATAGGAAACGTGAGAAGAAAACGGAAGAAGTCGGAGGGGGCCGGAGTGAGGAGTGAGGAAGGGTGGAGCGTTGGGCGCACCTTCTTCGTCGGTGGTGATCAGCAGGGGCGGCTCGGTGAACGGCCCCACGCCAAGAGCGTTGACCGCGGCCGCCCTCAGGTGATAGGCGGTGGACGGCTGCAGGCTGCGCACGGTCCACGAGGTCTGGTCACGGCCCGCGCTCACGTTGCGGACCCGGGAACCCGCGTCCGCCGACCAGCTCACTGCGCGCCAGAAAGTGGCATGTTTAACTATTTCCACCACAACCGGTCCTTTGGGAGAGAGAAGCGGTGGTATACCAACCATGTTTCCCGAAAATCACCCTTCCCCCCCCTCTCGGTTGACCCGCTTTAAATCCCCGATAAGGACCCTCCATAAATCCCTTCGTTCATTCCGGAGCGGTAGGAAGAGAGAAAAAACTGGGGCGCAAAAACCACACTCTGCGTGTCCGGTTTACGGCGTCTTTTTTTCTTCTTCGTCTGTTGCTAGTTAACGAGATGTGAGAGTTATATGCATCTAACTGTTTATACAGCGAAATAATTAAGCCTGGATACATATACGGTTCTTTTTGTTAATTCCTTTAAGAAGGATATGTAAGAGATGGAGTAAATGTCACGTTGTTATTGTTATTATTATCTATTATTATTATTTGTTTCGAAAACAGAAATATAATTGAGAGGGAAGGGAAAGCGAGGAGCAGGCCGGCAAATGCCACCGAAAGGGGCACAACGCCTGCCTACTCTTCAGAGAGGAGGGCACAGAAACATACAAACGGAATATATGAAGGAGGCGAGGGAAGAGGAATGGCGGACGATTTTTTATGTCTGAGTGATGGCATAAAGAGGCACTGCCATCTCCTCCGGAAAGCGAGGGGGACACATAGAACTCCTGCCATTTACTAAATTATTCAAGATCGCTTCGGGCACTCGTCGGCGAAAGTCAACTTTCTGCGTGAAGAGCGCATGTTTCCCTTCATCTTTCCACGGAGTGACGCGGCCCCGCTTTAATTAAGATCGCCGAAGGCATTTCAGGAACTGATGTGAAGAGTGAATAAGTTCGAAGGACGATTTTGGACTTATTGTTGGGAATGTGAAATCCAGTCCCGGAATATTCGTAAAATAAAACACGTGGTCTTGGTCTATCACTCATTCCTAATTTGGCTGCTGGTCTGTACTTTAGTGTTCTACTCGCATTAGACGAGTCAAGGCTGTTGGCGAGTTCAACGAAGATATATTAAACAAACAAACAAACAAACACACACACACACACGCACACACACGTACACACACACACACACACACGCACACACGCGCACACGTGCGCGCACACACACACACACACACACACACACACACACACACACACACACACACACAGACACACACACACACACACACACACACACACACACACACACACACACACACACACACACACACGCACACACACACACACACACGATATAGAGAAGATGTAAGCCTGGCGATCAAAGACGGGCATATATATATATATGACCGTCTTTGATCGCCAAGCGTGGACTGCGCGGATTTGAGAAGGCTTATATCTTCTAAGCTATACAAATAGCATTATGTGAACGCGCACTGAGTGGAGAGACTGCAGCCCAAGCTCGGTCACGCACATTTATTGAAGAGTACATTTGTAAACAAGCGCACATTGGATCGATTACACGTTTCTTCTTCTTTCTTTCTTTAAAAAAAAAGCTCTCTCTCGCCTGTAGCCTCGGCGCCGTCTGGTTTAAATTTGTTTCTCCTCTTGATTTCCGTTCGTATTAGGACCGAAGAAACTGGTTTCATTTCCTAATTAAAGTGTGTCTAATACCACGGTTATGAGTCCCCGGTCGGGTGCCGTAGAGATAAAGCCAGTAAGTCCTTCGAACTTATTCACTCTTCACATCAGTTGCCAGAATGCCTTCGGCGATGTTATTTAAAGCGCGGCCTCGTCACCCTAAGGAAAGATGAAGGGAAACATGCGCTATTTACGTAGAAAGTTGACTTTCGCGTACATGTGCCCGAAGCGATCTTCAATAATTTAGTTAATGAGTGGAGTTCTAAGCGTCCTCTTCGCTTAGAACCCGCCATCACCCGCCATTAGTATAAGTATTTACGCCTATAAGGAGAGAGAGAGCAAGAGAGAGAGAGTTTGCGTGTGTTAGCGCGAGAAACGATGGGCAGGAAGCTTCTTATTAAAGCTTGGAGATGTCCACTAGCGTATGTATAACGCGGTATGCTATGCTTTCATGTATCCCTAAGTGGGGAACGTATCAGGTACATAAAGGACATATATAGTTGAAGAGGGCGGGAAATATAAGGAATAAAAAGGGATATCTAGAGATGATGTTATGGAAGAAGAAGAAACAAAATAGTGTCGTTTCTTTTTTAAAGCTGCTGCTTTTCTAATACTTCTTTGAAACGACGTCACAGAGATACACGGACACGGAATAACACCACGAACACGGTGGGTTCGTAGTGTCTGTCACACCATGTTCGTGAAACCATGTTCGTGTTTTTTTTTTGTGGTGCAGTTTTGAAGAAATTACCCCTAACCAGCTCGCCCAACTGTCAGTTTTACTTTGTTCGGATAATCATATACCAACCAGCTCAACAGCAAAATATCCTCAACTAACACATGGCAGCACTGTCTAAATGAAGATCATGCGAGATCATATAGCGCGCATTCGAATATTGACAAACCAGAGGCGTTCTTGTACTGGATGAGATAGGACAGAATGGGGCTGTTCCCGTTGTATGGCTCGCCCCAGGTCAGGCTCGCCGAGCGACTGTTGACGCTGGTCACGTTGAAACCAGGAGGCGCTTCTGGAGGTTCTACAAGTACATCAAAAAAATTTGTTGACAGTGTGCACATTTCACGTAAGTATTTATGAAACACGGAAGCTATGAAGAGAGAGAGAGAGAGTGAGAGAAAGAAAAACGAGGTATCCTTAAGCAGTGTATATCTTTCGAATGCATGTGTATCTTTTGTGCAGCTTATTTTCATAGCTGTATCAAATTTTTTTGCTACTAATTCTCCGATTTATATTGTAGGTTGTTTATTTAGTTGTCTCCAACCGCGTAAACTGCATAACGCGCTATATTGTTGTTATGTTTTTCTTCTTTATTGATTTTCCAACACGTTCGCAAAAACGTTTCTATTTCCTACATATACTTTCGTTTCAGCTCATGTCTTTATCCTTTAATCATTGAGCAATTAATTGCCTATGTACAAACAGGCGACAAAATAGTTTGTAGCATTTTCAGTCACGCTGAAGTGTAAATAAATCCAGGCGCATAAAAAAAGTCAAATCAAAGTCGGGTACAATTGCTGGAGAATGATGCATACGAAATCTCTGAACGAGTTTACTTATATCCTTGCAGTTATACGTGGCCATTTCTGAGGTAGCACGCGTGCTTTTAGTGCACATCGCAGAAAGCTATAGGAGACGAAGTATAGAAAGAAAGCAACGCTTTATCCTTTAATCATTGAGCAATTAATTGCCTATGTACAAACAGGCGACAAAATAGTTTGTAGCATTTTCAGTCACGCTGAAGTGTAAATAAATCCAGGCGCATAAAAAAAAGTCAAATCAAAGTCGGGTACAATTGCTGGAGAATGATGCATACGAAATCTCTGAACGAGTTTACTTATATCCTTGCAGTTATACGTGGCCATTTCTGAGGTAGCACGCGTGCTTTTAGTGCACATCACAGAAAGCTATAGGAGACGAAGTATAGAAAGAAAGCAACGCCTACACGCAACAAGTAAAAAACAACAGTGAAAAAAAAAAGACAAAAGAAAGACATCGTCACTTTTTTTTTATGTTCACGCTGTATCGCAGCAAGTGCTGGGAGTACGACGTTATATTTCACGACCATGCTCTAATAAGAATTGTTCGTGCGCTCGTCGAACAATGTTCAAGAACTATTCGCTGCACCGTGTTATGGCGCCGGGTAGCAATAGCCCGACAGTCTTCATTGTGACCCATTCGTAGCGACGCTCTCAACTATACGGCTGCCCGCGAAACGTAAAGCCTGGCGCTTGCTCCGCGGTGGATTTACAGTGCATTAAGACGGTTGGATAACTGATTCTTCATCAAATCTGTGCCTGTAATGCAGGTTGATTTTGCCGAAGCTATCTAAACTTAAAAAGCGATGTATATTTAGGTTGAAGCGTGTGTGTACTTAAATATTGTCACGCTTAGCCGTCCTGAGCTGGCATCGATAATATATTTTAATTCTGTGACTTGCATCTGATGCCTATTGTTAAATTTTGATACGCATGCCTTGCCATCGATGAAATAAAATACAGAACGTAGTGAAGGTGTGCAGGCAACGGTACTGCCTAGGCGTTCATTTTGGATAGCTGAAAACGTTACACAAGCGTAAAGTCCCATCTGTATCTTCGCGCCAGCCTAATCTCAAGAGTTCGCGTCAGCGGCCGTGCTGTCTTATCGGCCTCACGGAGCAGTGAATGATGGGGACGCAGTCACGGCCTGCTAAGCTCTAGTTCTCGATTAGAGATCGTGCAGAAAGTTTTCGACTCAAGTGGCATTTAATATTTTTTTTTCAGCTTACTTCCCTGCTGGCAAAACGCCGTGCTATTATGACGGTGAGGTCGGGGCGAACGCACCTTGCACGATGAGCCGGATGTGCGTCTCGTCCTGCCCGTAGTTGTTGGCCACTTCGCACACGTATATGCCCGAGTGCTCCCGCTGTGCTCCGGGCAACGACAGGGTGGACAGAAGGCCGTCCGGCAGAGACTTGTTCTTCACGCGCGAGCCTCTCCTGTGGGGGAGTTAGCGAGCCGGTGTTGCAAGGCGGTAGACACAATGGGCAAATGAAGACACACTGGGATCTTAGTGCATTCGAAGAGATAGATAGATAGATAGATAGATAGATAGATAGATAGATAGATAGATAGATAGATAGATAGATAGATAGATAGATAGATAGATAGATAGATAGATAGATAGATAGATAGATAGATAGAGAGAGAGAGAGAGAGAGAGAGAGAGAGAGAGAGAGAGCCTTTTCTATGCCTGTTTGTACCTAATTACCTATCTACTGTCATAATCATCGTGTACGACTTGTAACGCAGCACATAACACTAATCGGGGTCGTACAATAAGCGCGAAGAATAAGGAGATCCGAGATGCTCCAGTTTTTTTTTTTCATCGCAACTACGCAAGACAAACAAACCACGAAGCCAGATTAGGTGCAAATTAAATGTAGAAATAATAAGGAGGAGAGAAAGGAAAGTGGGAGAGAAGCCAGTCTGCCGCAGATGGGAACTGGATCCACAACTTCCGCATTACGCCATGATGTGCTTTGCCATTTTCTACGCTTTCCGTGTGCTTTCAGGGGACTCATTGCCGGTTTTCTATTTATGGCTGTAACGTGCCATACAACAGAAGTCGCGCTAGCACCAGCAAATATGTATATACCACCATACACCTGATGCGCCCGGCTGTATTAGTGCGAGAAACGTAGTCTGCTTGGCCGCTCAACACGAACTCACCTCTACAGGCAGGATAGATCGAGCTGGCTTGTCGAGTCGCGATTTTCCCGTAAGAGGAACAGGAGCAAAACTACGGTGCTAGCTACAGGCGGATCTATCCTTGCAAATGCACGCCGACAATCATTCCTCCCGAGTTTCTTATTTTGACTTGTATCGGGTAAATGCGTTACCTAGTTAAAAAGCAACACGAGCAAGTCTAATGGCCAAACTACGCGTACGCTTGCAACGCGCGCCTACATTTGCACAAGTGGTGCGAGACAGATCGTACAGATATCTTCTCCCGACAAATATCGGTGCTTCTGGCTGTTTTGCAAAAATACGCAACGTTGTCTACCAAGGGGAAAACAGCGAGCCAATAGGGTGCGTTCTGGCGCGTGTGTTGTAGGCTGAAACCTCCATTCCTGCCGAGCCGCTTGCAAACGTAATGCGCGTGGGCGCGAGCTTTCGCGCGCCGGCAAGCGCACATGTAGTTTGACCTTGAGTCGGCCATACAAGATCAAGGCGATTATACAGGGCATCGGTATAAAATGCTGCCCCTCCAGGAAGCTCATCCCACACCTACTGAGTGTACATACCACACCAAACGATTGACGACGCTTAGCAAGTGATGCTAGAGGTCACCAGATTTCCGAATACATCGATGTACATAAGAAATTTGAGGAGGAGGCGAAACACCTCTCTGCTGCAAAGCCAGTGTCTTCGCATGGAAGCGCACGAAGCCACTCTGTGTTTTAGCCAGTCGAGGAGAGCCTCGCACTTTTCTGCACATTCTGGGCAGTTCGATTATTGGCTCAGAAGACAGTGAAGGTACTTTTGGGCTTTCTGAGAACGTTTGGCTTGTGTGACTCCGTAGTGCGGTACGTGCACATCTCCTCCACCTCTCTCTTTCTCTCTTCTTTCTTTCCCTCTCTCTTTTCTAGTCACCTTTTCCCTTACCCCAGCGTAGAGTATCAAACTGGTTAACAGTTCCTGTCTTCATCTCTCTCTCTCTCTCTCTCTCTCTCTCGGGGCAGTCTAAGAATTAATGCGTCTCATCACCGTGAGCGTGGCAGAACGTGCCGGGCTCACGTAAGGACTAGATGACCGTGCTGAGTGAGCGTCTAGTATTGGGCTGACTAGGCTGAAATATAAATGCCCTGACGGGTAGTGTTCTACAGTTCTCAGTCAGCAGCGACTACCCAAACGCCGCGTTCGTGCGCTATGCTTTCTCGCAGCGACCGTAGACTGCTGCTGCTCTTCTGCTATTTGGGCTCACCGGAAGCGCGTCCACGTAAGCGCTGCGTTGTAGGCATTTATCAGCCCGACTCGTGTAAACGAGAGCAGGAAGAGGCAGGAACTTGGGGGCTTAGTTATTCAGGAACGCAGTCTCGTGTGGTGAAGAAGCGGGAACTCCGACAAGAAGGAAGATTATCGGAAAGCTTTCTCCTTACGTACACAACAAGCAGTACTTTTCGATTCGCGGCTGCTATGAAATATGAATAATAATTAGGGCAATACCTCGTATGAGCAGCGCGAAGGTTACCTATCAACATATCAAATAGCTCCAAGGTTCTTGTCTAAATCAACTTGGCATAGCTTGGCGCGCACCAGATTTGGACACAAAACGACTTCATTGAAGGTAAGAATAACGGCTTTGCACGCAACTATCGATCGCTCTTGGACGTAGAGGAAGATGTCTCAAAATGAAGTCAGGTGATCAGTCAGGAATCCCGCTGTCGGGATTTTAGGAGACTCGTGAATCCAAAAGTTCACTCGCCGCTGTTGCACTACGGCAATAACAACAAAAAAAGGAACTCGCTACCACAATTTCCCCGTTCCACATAAACTTTATTGCGAAAGCAATTAAATGGACACTCCAGGCGCATTTCCGCCGTCGGCATAGCCGTTGTGTTCCGTATAAAGTCCAAGTACGGTAACATCTCAGCCGCCCGCCGCATGCTGTGGGTGCGAGTGAAAGCATGCAAGGATGAGCCCAGAAGGACGTGGGCTTGAGAAGGACGTGGGACGTGGCCACCACCCGCCAGGTAGAGGGGGGAGGTTCTATTCCGGCGGTGTCTGCGTATAGATAGGCTGCGCTCGGCCGCACGGGCCCTATCTTGAAAGCGATTTGCGCTGCGTATGGCCTAGGCGAACCGAGGGCTCGTGGCTTCGTGTGAGCTGTGTTCTCGCCGCTTAGTTCGCGTTGAAGCGAGGCAGCACGAAGCGAAATTCGCTCGCTGCTGCTGCCGCTCTTCCTCACGCCAACGTTTTAGCAGCGAGTGTTCGCGGTTGTTGAGTGAGATGTGTTCATGCTTATCTGTGCGTGCGTGACAACGTCCTTGTTAAAGTCAGCGGATGTTTAAAGTTTTAGCGGTCCATAGACCTACTAGTTTTAGTTCGTATAGCCGTCCAATAAAATTCTATCGCAATCGATGATCCGTTTTTCGGGCGAAACTGCGACATCTTTTTTTGTTGTTGTTGAGCACTATCATCTTAATGTCTTTATTTTACGACTACTTCTGTGACGACGAATAATCACCACATTTTCGTGTGCTGTAGTACGAACATAAATGTCTTATTCCTATGTGGTATAAACTTTTTAAAACAGGGTTGAAGTGCCTCAGACAGGCTGGCCAACGTTTCGATAGGTGGACCTATCTTCGTCAAAGGCGGCCTCGTCATCCTCGGCGTGTTAGTTTTAAAGGGTTAGTGTAGTGACGTCACGTGCGGGTGTTGTCGCTGGCGGCTGGTTTTAAAGAGAGAGATTACAAGAGGGAACAGGCGTTCTCGTCCGACGTCTGTGAGCCTCATTCTCAAGACGAAGGGACAAGAGTGTGAGAGTGGGCACGCGGGGAGGAAAGAAAGGAAATAGAAGCGGACAAAAGGGGGGAAAAAAGGAGAAAAAAAAAAGCAGGGGGAGCCAGGGCCGTGCCAAGACACAACAAAGGGGGGGGGGTGAAAGAAAAAGAAAGAGAAAAATGAAATCTTTAAGAAATACGGGGGCTTGGGAGCGTGTTGGGGATGCGAAGGGTTAGGAGGTATTCTGGGGAGTCGTTGGCGGCATGTTTTTGAGGCATTAGAACGGCCGGTCAAGCAATAGGTCGAGTAATTTTGAAATAGTTAAGGTGGCGACGCGGAGTCTGCGGTGCAATGTGCGGGGTGACTGAAAGGTCTTTCAAGGGGCACTGCCCCACGCGCTTAACGTAGGTGTCGTTACGGCGGCATCCAGAAGGCGATACTCCGGGTTGAGGCGCCGAAAAAGGCATATTGTGGGTATGCTATATATGGCTGAGAGGTCTTATGTTCATTTTGATTTGGTCTGCATTCCGGAGTCCACCACTACGACATGCCTCATAATCAGATTGTGGTTTTGGCGCGTAAAACCCCGGAATTTATTATTCGGACATCAGGAATTCGCGGTAACAATCTGGCGTACAATTCGTATGTGCATCGCTGAAAAAATAAAACAAAGAAAGACATCAATAACGTCTTCGTCTAACATGACTGTATCGAGGAACGGATAAATTTCTGCTTCGTGACAGTACTCAGGTGAGATCTTGTAACGTAGTTGGTGACTTACCCGCAAACACCAGCCATTCCGGTAAGGCTGACCTGCTTAGCGCTGGTGCAATTGAAAACTTTCCAATACAAAAGCAAATGTCAGTCTCTTTAGAGCATAAAAAAAAAAAAACGCCTTGTGACCTCAAGTGGCAGTATGAACAAGACGGCGTACTACAGCGAAACGCACTTTTCAACCAGCGGTGCATTACGACTCCGTAAAAGGCAGCGCAGGCTTGCACGTATGCAAATGCCGTTGCGCGTTGCCATTTCTACGTCAGCTTGGGCACCACTTCCTCCCTCTTTCTTCTTGAGCTTGTGCAAGATATGGTCGTCTATTTCAAAAATCAGATTTCGTTGACAGATGCTGGCTTAGTTACCATTTGAACTTTTGCTCGTTATATGCAACATTACGGATCAGCCTTCGATGGCGACACGCACGTACAGACCTAGCGTTTATAGCTAGCCAAGCTTGGCCGCAAAGCTTCCGTTTCTTTACCGCCAGCCGCGCCGTCTCTTCGAAAACGATCCCTGCCGCTGATTTGCGACGCAGCTGTCGCCAAAGCCATGTCCAGTCGAGCAAGGGCCACCGAGCGTTACTCGTCGATACGGTTCATTTGTTCCTCGGAAGGAACTCGCCGTCTCCCTATGGGCGTTTACACGAGCAGCGTTCGCGAGAGAACTCAAGGAAAGAGAGAGAGAGAGCGCGTGAGCAAAAGACAGAAAAAAAGTGACCTCAACGGGAAGCCCTTGAAAAACTGGTTGGGGCAAATTTGTTTGGTTTTAGCGAGGAGGCTGGGAAGGGGAGCGGAAGTAAGCAAGAAAGTACAGCTGGCTCGTTAGAAGTTGTTCTTCTCTAATGGACCTTCGCTTCGCCGGGCAATTTGAGACCAAAGCGCGGACATACCCATGCTTACTGGGCGATCATTATTACGCCGGGAACATGGACCCGGGCCCGTTGTTCCGAGCGAAAAACAAGCTTTCCTCGTGGCCACTTTATCATACCGCTGTCGTCAACGCCACGGACAAGAGCACCAGGAGGACTACTTGGCAACGGTCACTGGGAGACAACGAAACAGCATCTCCTTTCTGCCCAGCCCACCCACATTTCCACCCGCATGCACCTTGTAGAGTTCTTTCTTCACCTCGTTTCCCTTCCTTCTCGTGCACAACTGGCACATTTCCCCCTCACTTCGGCTTTGCGGTCATCTTTCTTGTCGCTTTTCTTTTTTCACGCTGGGAGGGAGAAGTCCGTGTCAAAGTTCTCCCTCTTAAGCGCCTCCTCCCGATCCGTATTGCCCAGGGGGCCTTTCGCTCTCTTTAATGATTGCCATGGCTCAACGAGCAGCCGGGACGCGGGCGCGGGCGCGCAGTTGCGAACGACACTGACACGCGAAAAAATGACGCGGAACTCGGTAGCAGATGGGCATTCCTTTCCCCGCTCTCCTCTGCCTCCCCCGATTCGCTTTCGCCTTTCCCTTTTCCTTCGCTGCTTGAGGCGCTCCCTCGTAGGGGGCGCGAGATGGTCTCCACGCGGCCGCGTCGAGAAGATCCGCGTCCGAAAACGATCAAAACACTGGCGGGGAGAAAGTGAAAGAGGCCTGCGCGGGGATTGGGGAGGGGGGAGAACGAATGGGGAGGAGAGAGGAGGGGAGTGTGGAGGAAAGGCAACGCACAATTTGTGAGTGTCCAGTCGGCGCCCGTTGCGGCTCCAGCTGATGGTGATGGGCGCGTCGCCGGAGGCTCTGCACTCGAGGCCAACGCTGTGACCCCGCTGCACGGTCTGGTTCCGGTACGACTCGTCGAAGCGCGCTGGCACTGCGAGACACGGATAGGGGAGGAGGGAGAGCTTGACGCGGGGTGGACGACGCACGAGCGTCGGCGCGGTGGTGTCTGTATACGAGCAAGGCGCTGGTACGAGCGATCGGGGACAGAACGAGCACCTCTGCGAGTGCTGCTTTTTTGCTGTGGACACGAAGCGACAGTAAATGCAAAACGATGCCGCGAGGAGAAGTACACTGCGAGAGATTGCCGAGAGCTCTGCTTAGGGAGCGGAACGTTGCGCAGCGTTCTCATTCGCGGTCGCCGCGCGCTCTCTCTTCGCGCACCATTTACTGGTTGCCGTTTCCGCATTGCGATGCTTTGTTGTTTCGTTGGGAGGAAGGGGCGGAGAATCTGAAAGTTAGAGCTTGGTAGTCTATTTACGCTCAAATCTTGTTCTGTTGGCCAAGCGAAAAGACGCGGCGAAGGGATGTGCCCCGTGACATTGAAACAAGGAGTAATCGGAGTTGGCTCTTTCATTTGCCGTCAACCCACGCAAAGGAAAGGCTCACATCGAGGAGCATACCTCTTTTTTTTTTTTCTGACCGCACATACGAGCGCTAAACGATGTTAACGGGATATTGCAAGGAAAATACTGTATCGATTGCGCGGGTTATTTTTCTCGAGTTACGCTTCCGTAATGGAACCTTCAAGAACATAACAGGATTACTTCGCCAGGCCTTAATATACGATAAAGAGTTTATCAATATGCGATAAAGTGTAATTTCGACGCGCAATGCCATTTTTTCTGCTATCTCAACTATACTTACCATGGACGTTGAGTGTGATGACGGTGCTGAGTCCTGTGCCGACGCCGTTGCTGGCTTGGCACAGGTACGAACCGCGGTCCGAGACTCGCACCTGAGCTACGCGTAGCGTGCCATTCTCGAAAACTTGGTAGTCGGGGCCGCTGAGAATCTGTCGATATTCCGTGGTGCTTGGCTCTGCGCAGTAAGGAAGCGGACATTTGACAAGGAAGCGTTTTTTCTTTTTTCTTTTAGTTAGAAGCTTCACGAGCCCTTTAAAGGTGTCTGCATGTCCCATATGACCGCTGCTATACCACCGTCGAAAACACAACGGACCTTAACTATGACGACATTTCCTTATCCTCGCGAGCTGGAAAGCATGACGCCACGGTGCCGTGACAATGCTGGCGTCAGCGTAAATAAATGATAAGGTCTTTTAGCGTAAATAAAGGAGACTGATTTCTGTTTCGTCGGAAATCAAGATTGATACCGTGGGAAAAGTTTTCAATATACTTAAGCGGAATCGACATTTTAGAATTGTACTACCCTGTCTCTCCCCAAAAAATGAACGATTGCCCTAAGCGTGGCTAACACCATGACCAGCAGCACTGTGAAGAGCATGGTGTTAAATTGATTATTACTAGGCGACTGGTGCTCTTTAACTGTTTGTGTGCGTTGCATATGATGAGAGTGAATGCGCGAACGCAAGAATAAAGCGAAATTGACGCGGGCTATAGTCGGTACATTCCGAAATTATAACATCGCGAAGGAGACGGGGCAAATTGGAAGACACACGAACGACGAGGCGCTGAAAGTGTTCCCCGTCCTTCGCACTGTCACAATTTCGAAACGAACCAACTCTAGCACGTGTCAACGCCATAGTTAAGAATAATGCGCTACAGACGGATTAATAAGCATATTAACTATGCGTCAGCTAGCATGTTCTGGCCAATGAGCATTGCAAGAAAGTCTGCTTAAATCTTTTCTGAAGTCGCTAAACAGTGCCAACAGCTACGGATATAATACGATCCGTATCAAACCAAGTGCACTCGCGGCAATTGGTATACAATGACCCGGTTCGTTTTATACATTGAAACTCAAGACGCGTGGCCAAACTGCGGGCATCACGTTATAAAATGTGACCGGATCGCGCACCGGCTGTGCTTCACGCTACACCATTACGCAAGATCTGCCCATCAGCTGCTCCACGACTGCTCTCTTCGGCAGCTCCTAGACGATCGCGGGGAGATCAATCACCTTCGTTTAGTGTAAGCCTTTACATAAACTCTCTCACGTCGTTTGCACCGTCTATCTATGGCTGGCATTCTACTGTGTAAAGACAAATCATTCTTACAGTTTTGTATTACACGCACACCTGAAGATTGAAACTGTCTTTCCACCTCATGGCAACAGGTACAATTAGAGAATGTAACGGACATGTGAAAGCACTAGTTAAGATTACGTATTATTTTGCGTTACACAACATTTTTTTATCAAGTGCGTCTGATTTTAGTAACATCATTTAATAAAGAACAATTTTGTGCTTTCGCTTCGACATTACTCCTCAATATCGTTTAGCTAATATGTATGCCTTGCGGTATCTAATTATTGCCCTGCTGAGCCACGGGAAATACTTTCTTAGAGACTTGCCGACGGCCGCGCCTCGCCTGCACCTAGAAATCGATAATGTTTCACTGGCTGTAATGATACAGTTTGGGAAAGAGATTTCCATGCCAGCATATATGGTCCTTTCTTGAAATATTCTGGGAAGCTTACTGCTCCTCACGTCTGTCGTAAAATATGAGACGCAAAATCATAAGCAAACACAAAATCGACAGCTGTGAGTGAAAAAATGAGCATGGTTTTTAATATGTACAACGCCAAACACGGACCAGATGTTTACACAATTAATGACCTTGCAGTGTTTAAAAAAACTTGTTATGAATATCAAAGATAAAGAGCTCCGGGATAGGTAACCAGCAGTACCATTAATAACCTCTTTATTACGCTGCGCAGGCGCCCCTAAATTGTGTGAAATGCTGCGTTAGGGAGATTTCCATAACCAACCATAAAGATTTCGCAAGATGTGAGAAAGATTAAGGGAAAGTGAGGAAAGACGCGGAGGAAGACGAGGAAACAAAGACGACGGTGTTAAGTTCCAGAGGCAGGCAGGCCACTGCTCCACCCCAGCGTCTTGTTGTTGATGAAATTATTATACTGTGGGAAATCAGGCCGCCGAAAGGCCGGCTATGACAAACACACACACACACATACAAAAACTCCAGCGACAAAGGTATGTAGGAACTAACAAACAAAAGAAAGAGTCAGGAAAGCAGTGAGGAAAAATAGCGGAGGTATAAAGCAAAACGTAACTCAGGTGTAGCTTGTGATACAACGTAGAGCGCGCTGTATCGGTGGCATGCGAAGGTGCCTCCTCCCACACACTCACACCCACACGCACGCACAGGCACGCATGCTTACAAGCACGCTTAAACGCACGCTTTGCTGGTGGGATACTTTAACGATTCCGGTATTAACAGGCATTTACCGCGGCTCCTTATAGTTACGATGTGAAGTATTTGTAATGCGCGGCTCACACACGAGTGCTGGGGAGATGAGTCGATAGTCCTAACTTCACAACGCCTTTAATCGAGAGGGAAGTAATAATTGATCATCGATCCGACCAAATAGTTATCCTGTTTATTACAGAGGCACGGCTAGGCCTCATCTTCTGAGGCCGAGGAAGAGCTGCACTGGTAACTCCCAAAGGCCCGGCGATGGGAAAAAGATCGCAGGAAGAGATTGGCTGCTACTTCTAGATCGATTTATATTGAGTCTATAAGCAATGTTACACACAAGGGAGATTAGAAGAGAAAACAAGCGACAAAAACGACGTGCGCAGACGCAACAGAAAACCCACAAAATGAGTAAACGAGCGGGGAGGGTTACCGGCGCGTGGGTTGACTGCAAACCTTAAAGACGAATCGATAACGGCGCTCCACTTTGGAGCGGGAACTAATTACGCGGAACGCTGGCTTCTTTCCAATCACCGGTCGAGGCAAAATTCAGTAAAAGAAAGAAAGACAGAAAAGCAGATAGAGAAAGAGTGGTATAGAATGAACGATGCGCGCAAAGGAAACCTCCTCCGCAAGCCGTGCATGCCGCTACTCGATGCGTTATTTTTGTTTTGTATTTTTGTTTATGGTTTTATTGGTTTCATCCTTCCGTCGTCACATCTCGCTGCTCTCTCTTGCGCGTAGGATGATCCCGATACGTGCAGTCCCTCGGGAAGCAGCGACTATACGTAGCTTATTTTTGTTTTTTGTTTTCTCGTCAGTTATTGGTTTTTTCCCAATTTGCCTAGTGGGAGATATTGCATAGAATAATAGACCACCGGTCCTGCTCCTGATCAGCAGGTTCATCAGCTGCCGTGGCTGTGCTTTTTTTTTTTGCAGCTACGCGCGCTTTCCCCGTGTGTGCCTTTCTTTCTTTCTTTTTTTATCGGCGTGGATGGGTTTTAGCAATGCCGGTGTTTGGAAAATGCGGCGATCCGTTGCGGAATATGGAAGCCGAGGGAGATAGCAAGGGAAGGAGGATACCTGGGAGGTTCATCTCGTTGCGTCGGAACAGTATAGAATTGAAAAAAAAAGAGAAAATGAGAAGATGGGGAGGTCTGACAACGCGAGGGGTCGCACGCGAGGGGGCGATGACGTCACCGACGTTGCGCGCAAGCTGATCGAGCAGCGAGGTGCGGGCGCGCGTGAGAGGCGACAGGTGGCATCCATCTTCATTTGCCGGCGGCCTTTTTCTGTTTTCGCGCCGGTTTATCTTTCGGCCCGCGCGGCGACCAGAGCCTCGAGCGAAGGAGTCTCGCCGAGCGTTATGACCGTTTCGCGATCGTTAATTGCCGATTACGGCCCGTTAATCTTCCTGCCGCCCATTCACCATTCGAACGTGTATACGTGCCCCGGATTTGAACGATCGGAGAGAGCAGCGCACGGTATACAATGGGAGATGCGGGAGGGGAGGGGAAGCGGACAATGCGCGTATACGAAGTGCCGCTACGAATACACTCCGGGAGCATTTTTTTCGTAGTTTTGTTTGGGGGAGCTCTTGTGGTCGCCTTTGGAGCTGGGTAACGGTAATGTAAAGTAGGAAAATAAGAAATGGCAAGGCACCCTAATTTCTTGGCTGATCCGAGGTCGCCTCGGAGAAAAGAAATTACTGCCCGTTGGAAAACTTCTGCAATGAATAATCGCACTAAACGTTTCCTCCTTCGAATAATAATAATAATAATAATAATAATAATAATAATAATAATAATAATAATAATAATAATAATAATAATAATAATAATAATAATAATAATAATAATAATAATAATAATAATAATAATAATAATAATAATAATAACAATAATAATAATAATAATAATAATAATAAGCTACTTCTGCTTCCTCCTCTTGTTAATTCACGTCCACTGCAAACGAAAGTCCCTTCTAGCGATCTCGAATTACCCACATCTTTTGTCAGCTGAGCCCACATTATGCCTGCGAATTTGCCAATTTCATCACGCCACCTAACTTTCTGCCGTCCTCGACTGAGTTGCTCGTTATCTTGGCACGCACTCTGCAACATTTTATAACAGACCACCCTACGGTTGCTCTGCGCCATGTTGCAACCTGCCAAACTACGCCCCCCCCCCCCCCCATTTCCTCCTCTTGATCTTAGCTTGAATACCGCACCTTCGCAGCGCCTAATAATGTGCGAGCGACGCGATGAAGTGGAAACTGTTTTAACAACGACAAGGTGCTCACCTGCGAATAAATCGGGGTTGCGAAGTGGTACACTGTAGCTGGGTTCAGCTATCTGTTAAAGTGCACAGCCAAAGGTCAAGTTCGGCTTATATATATATATATATATATATATATATATATATATATATATATATATATATATATATATCGCGGGAGAAAGATACGTTTGATATCGGAGTGCATTCCTCGAATTGTCTACGAGCTGCTGGGAGTTGTGTATGAGTTGTTGGTATCTCTGCTTCGCTATATAGACTCGCTTTCGAAAATCTTTAAGACTTCAATAGCGTCACTAGAGCTGACCCGGACCGACCTCGTGCTACACTGGAAGCACTCCCGAGCCCTCGAATGCGATAACTGTTCTGCGTGCGAACCCAAAGCTCATGCTGAGCGCCGGTTGTAGCGTAGAAAATCGGTGAAGCCTGTGAGTTTGCACGTTTCGTTATTCTTAAATCTGACCACGGTAACGTTTACGGAGGGTGCGCATCTCCAGCTTTTTGCGATCTTGTGATGGGTTTTAACCAATGCATCCTTTAGGAGCGAATCCCACGAAGGAGAGGTATTACGCGATTGAAAATTGCTGAATTACGAACGAGGCGAGAAACGGGAAGAGCTAGGCGTACTGTTCGTTACATATTTCTTAGCGTTGCTGCAAAATCTATTAGTATTGTGGCTGCCGTCGTCATGGAAGTCCTGTAAACCATCTAGCTGGAGCTGTGCTGACAGAAGAGAGGCATTGCGCGCAATCCTGGCTGGAAGCAAGCACCGGCTGTATAGGACTGTTCTGAAGTTGTTGTCGAGCGGGCTCCCGTGGTACGTTCTGTCTGTTCTTTTTTCTCAGTTAAACTTGCAGTATAGCACTTCGTAATACTGTGTTACGAAATACAGGCTAAGAAATTGAAGACACGTCACCTTCAGCTTCAATGCCACGACATTTACTCAGGTAATTCTATAATAATAGGGCATAGTCTTTCAGCCATGGTAGCTAGCTTCTTGTGTATTCTTTCACAGCAGAGAATCGTGCGGGTCAAATTTCAGGCCGCAGTATATATAGATGCAACTGGGATGGAAAAAAAAGAACCATACTAAACTTAAACAAAGAAAATGCTAGGGAAATCAGACGATAAAGAAATAATCTGGAACCCTCCCCCGCATCTATACATGGCTTTTAGATCTATACGATCAGTCGTTATTGAAGTTTGATATGGCTCCTTTCGAATAGAGCTATCAGATTTCCAGTGCGCTCTGTCGGCCGGCACTCAGTCGCCTCGGTCGATCATATAGAATGCCTTAATTTTCTTTTTACGCCCTGTAATGTCCACACTGCGTCAGTTCTCGTTACCTGCGTCGCACCAACGGATCCGGGGTCACCTCTGGTCATTGTCTCAAACGTCCACTAACTTTCGAAAGCTCAGTCCCACAGATTGATTGTAGAGCGAAGAGGAGGAGGAGGAGTCGGAAGATGCTGTTGGTTGCAGGCGCATGTAGCCTTGCAAGACATGCAGGCAACTGATACGCCCGATCCCCTAACTCCAGAAAAATTGTAAGAAACGGGAAAGCTAAAGGTACGGAGCTCAGCTTGCTACTAATAAATAAATAAGTAAATAAATAAATAAATATAGTTTCCTTCAGCGCCCTTCTGGGTATTAGTGTCGGGGGACCGTATGAAGCATGGACTGTAGAGATGCGGTGCAATATACAAAATACATCCAGAATGCAAATGAGAAACAACGTAACAGTTCAATGATAACACATCGGCGAACAGAACGCAATACATAAATACGACATCCACAATAAAACTGGCAAACGATGCACCATTTAGTTATGTCAAGATGTAAAAACGTCGTCTTCTAACAGTGTAAAAAAAGATGGATCAGGTGCAGTAACATTTAGATGCGGCAAATAGTTCCAATCGTGTATAGTACGGGAGGAAAACGAAAGTTCAAAAATATTTAGTCGGCTATTATACTGTCGTATTTTCCTACTGTTGTCCACGGGGGCGCACACGTAAGCGGGTTCCTTCACGTAAGCTTCACTATTAATTCCTGTTTTATTTTTAGCATATTAAATAGCAATTTTAGTCGTAAGTACTTACGCCTTTCAGAGAGCAAGGGCCATCCCAAACGTTTCACAATATTAGATGACCGGTTCCTGAAGTCCTAAACTCCTGTCGCAAATCGAGCTCCGCGCTTCTGTATACGTTCCAGTATATCATTCATATGATATCGTTCATATGATATCATTCATATGATATCATTCATATCATATCATTCAGAAGGACCCGCTATGGTAGCTCAGTGGCTATGACGTTGCGCTGCTGGGCTCAAGGTTGCGGGTTCGATTCCAGCCGGGACGGTCGCATTTCGACACGGGCAAAATGCCAAACACATTCGTGCATTGAAATTTAGGTGCATAGTAAACAAACCCAGGTAGTCAAAATTAATCCGGACTCCCCCACCACGGCGTGCCTCACACCGCATCGTGGTTTTGGTGCGTAATACCCCAGAATTATTTTTCGAAAAAATGAATAGTTCAGGAACGCCGTGCGAGACGGATGAATAAGATGACGCACACAGTGAGGCGGAACGTGACACACGCGGACAGTCCGTGAGCCATTTCGCGCACGATCTCGCGCGAACGAGATCACCGGTGATCTCACCGACGAGCTCACCTTCAGGCACAAACACCCTGATATGAGTCTGCCAAGCGTTGGCAACCACAGGCTAAGTTCACATCACTTAAGAAATTCTGCAGGAGTCGGGACACCTGCCTCCGGAATGCCCTGTGTCCTCGGGAAAACACCACGCCGTTCATATATTAGCGTGCGGAGCAGTTGGACGCTGAAATGCTTCAGTCATGCATTTGTGCTCTTGAGCGAGGGCAGGCCAGGACGCTCAGAAAAAAAATATAGTATTCTGCATCACCGTGAGTTTTACAAGTCAGACACTACGGCGGCGCGGTGCGTCCGATGTTGTATAGCTGTGCTGGAGTATGCGCTGACTCCGTGCGGAGGCCGTGTGACAGGGCCGACATACCCAGTCCCTTTGTCGCACATGCAGAGCTGCTGAGGGGGCGACCATAAAGAATGAAAGTGATTGGAGACGGCTCGTTTCAGATGGCGTTGAGGGTTTCGCGGCGCCTTCATTCTTGGCTTGAGCTCCAAGGCATCGCGATGTTGAAGTCTATCAGCCGCTTCATTGCGCGCTACGCCCTAGATATGAGAGAATCCATTGAAGCTGTTGAGAAATCCGAGGTTTCCCAGTAGTTTGAGAAGGCATAAGAAACTTTGTGTGCACTTTTCCGGAGCAACGTTGCGCAGGCATAATGCTGGAAGGGTTACAGAAAAAAAAAAGATACGGACTTTCTCGTATTAAAAATAAATCTACTATGCAACACGAACAGGAAGTTTGCGTACTGGTTAGTAGTTTCTTTGGAGAGGGAATGAATCGTTCCTTTACTTTGGATCGCATCAAACGAAGTGAAGCACGTACAACACCTAATTTCTTTCTCATCGAACTACTGCGACGAAAGGCAAGAGCTGTTTTGTAGATCGCGGATGAAGTGATTCAGCACCCGTACCTGCAATGCGCAATGTTGAAGTGCGCGGACGCGATTCGCGGCGGACTGTCATCTTGATCCCCGCTTTCAAACACTGGACGTGCGCTGCAGGTTGGCAACCTGCTTCCGCATCAGCATCGGTGGCGCCCGAGCGGAGCACTTTCGGCGGCCTATATAGATTCACAGCAAATGAGCGCCGCGGCTCGTCAAGCCCTTTCCTTCTTTCTTTCTCCTTCTTTCTGTCCTTCACGCACGTCCCTTTGTTATCTTCAGCACACAGCAATGGCGGCTTATGTGTGTTCAACGCGTGGTGTCGTGCTGCGGCATCTCTCTGTGGAGGTAAAACCACCCTCATCAGGCTCAACAGCGATGCCGGGAATCCCCGAAAGAGCTGGCTGCTCGATATTGATAGAGCCTAAGTGGGCATTGATGGAGGCGCGCGTTTCACTGTGGCGAGCTCCGCGAGTCTTCTTTGCTCTATAGCTGACGACTTTGTCTTCTCTCTCTCTCTCTCCTCTATTCCAGACTTTCAGCGAGGCGCCTGGCGCGGCGGGTAATGGCTTCACCAAGATAAGGGCCTAATGATTTATCTACGGCCCAGGGAAACGAGATGACGACGGCGTTAGCGCGCGAAGCAAACGTACACGGAAGAAACGGAGTAGATTGAAGGCACGGAGCCGCACAGAGACGACGATGCGTGCCTGTCTTTCCGTTCTTGCTGCCTCTTTTGTTTCGTCACCCAAAAGACGTAAAAAGGATTTCCGTTTGCGGAAAGTAAGAAAAGAAAAAAGGAAGAGCGGGAAATTCTCACTTTAACGAGAGGGCCGGGTTGGACTGGAAAGAGCATTCGGATGGCGGCCGCTGAGTCGAGTAAACAGTGGCGTGGAAGAGGTTGCCACACACAACCGTGATAATCAACGAGCGTCGGAGAAGCGCCTCTCTGTTTCCACCGTAGCTGAGGTGTTGCTTTTCGATGCGAGCCCCTGGTAGAAACGAGAGGGATTCCACGGGAGAGGAGAAGTGCCCGAGAGAGGCGCACGGGGAGCCTCGGCCCAGCGTCGACGGCGGCGTGGCGTTACGAAACGAGAAAGAGAGGCAGTCAGCGTACAGCGCCGAGCCCATCGTCCGCCATTGCGCGTGTCCCGGCTTGCGGGATTAGAAGCCACGACATCTAATCGCCGCTCGGTCATCTGTCACGGAGGGTCCCCCGCTTAAGGCTTATCTCGCCGGCGTTCACTCCTGTGTGGGCGCTCACGCGGCTGGCGAGGTTTAAAGCATCGTCAAGGGACGGCATGGCTCAGCGGGTTTCCGAATGCAGCGAGTCGGTATACGTGTTTCCCCTCGCCTGGCTTTCGCTCCTCTTTCTATACTTTTTTGTTTATCTTTTGTTTACTCACCTCATTATAGAGTGCGAATGTTTCGCGTTGTTTACCGCTCTTCTGAAAGCGTTTTCACGGAGGTGTTTACTGGTATTTGGCGTGATATTCTTGTTTTTCTCTCAGTGGGGGCGAAAAGATATTCTGCTTCAATATACGCTCCACTTCAACTGCGCTAGTACTAGATAAAATCAAGAAAAAAAATAGCGCTTGCTGAAATGCAGTTGAGATAAGATCGAATCAGAATGATATGTTTAAAAGATGGCTCGATGCCTGGAATTTTCAAGAGGATAAAGGAAAGAAAAAATAGAGGCGAGTCCATTTGGGCACAAGCACCTTTCCGAGTTCATTAGGCGGCTGGTATAGCGCAAAGAAGGCGACGCATAAAAAAAAAGAAGGCACTGGATAAGGCAGCGCCTGTCCTGTGTTTTAGTTTTTGTCTGTGTCGTCGTGCCATTTGCGCTGTTGTCATACGAAATTGACGCAACTCGTCCAAGTTTACACCCCATTACCTTTTCAAGACGACGACGTTATTCGATAATTGGGTTAAGCAACGAAGTAACGTTCAATACACACTCATCTCGCTATGGAGCTTTTCATTTAAGTTTACAAAGTGAGTCACCATACTTAGCTCCATCTACCTCGGCAGAAATATATGATCATAGTTATCTCGCCCCCCCCCTCCCCTTTTCCTCGTCCCCCTACAACGTCTTGCAACTAGAACATACGGTGAACCGCGTCCCTTCTAAAACAGGATATTATACAGCCCCAATTGCTAGGACGCACATAAAGAAAACCCAAGTGCGGGAATTGAATTACAGCACGATGTGCCGACTCTTGTGCCAGCTGGTTGCACAGGAGCTGCAATGAGTAGGCTTTCCGTGTTCTTTTGTTGCTGCAGGCGCACCTATGTAGTCTGTTGTGCTTACGAAGTGAGTGTGGTAAAAGCCGGAAGGAGGTTCTCGCTACTGAAAGAAATAAAAAAATAAAAGGAAATGTACTGAGGGCTGAGCTCATTAGATGGGCATTATGTTCTCCATTCTCCGCCAACTCCCTTGGCCAAGTAGGATTTAAAAAATAAAGAAGGTCGAAAAACGGCTGAGTACGCGTACCCAGAAGTCTAGAAACGAGGAAGCGTGAAATCCTAAGTTCTCCTTAAAATACAATCAACACGGTACCCCCCCCCCCCCCCCCAAAAAAAAAAGTATGGTGCCAGTGTTCTCAAGTGCTCTAGTTTGGTGCCAACGTAGAACTAAATATTCAAGAAAACAGATGAGCATCGCTAAACCGCTCAGGCAAAAGTAGTTTCTTGGTAAGCTGAAGCAGCGATTGCTGGAAAAAAATTTATATATATATATATATAAAATCTACGAGGCACGTAGAGACTGGAAAGAACTCGAAGCCTCGGAAGAAATGCACAGCTGAGTGATAAAGAGATTGTAAGCAAAGGTGGAGAAGGAGAAAGTTCACTGTATTCAAATTTTCTGATATACTGCTTTCTAACCTTCTAACAGCGCTAAATTACGCAGGGAGTTCCGGCTTATAGAAAAATATGAGAAAACCCGGCAACCACAATCTCGTTCAGCGTGACGCGATGCGAAGCATTGTGGTTTGTTTAAAGAAAGGGGGCTCACGAATCGTGTTAATTTTCTGGAGCGAGACGGCGACCACAGTTGTAAGGTGTGTGCGAACCGGTGATATGTGCAGCGAGAATGACACAGTAGTTGTTTAAGATGAACTGTGTGTGTGTGTGTGTGTGTGTGTGTGTGTGTGTGTTTTTTTTACGTGGAAGGAACTGCGTTTGCTCCACTTGGGAGGCGTAGCGTTCCCTTACGGTGATTCGTTTCACTTCCTCTAGAGCAGCGCGGGGCTGAAGTGGCCGAGCCGCACAACGACGACGAGCGGCCTCAGCATGCTTACGCTTGCGTTGCAGAGAAGCTTCTCGAGGCCAGGTGTTTGTGACGCAATGGGCTAAAGCGCCAGGCTTCTGCGAGGAACCGGTGTTACGGAGGTTTTTTTGTGCCCAGCAGCGGATACATTTTAAAGGACTTCTTTTTAAGAATTTATTGAAGAGCGCCGTGAAAGAGGCCAGACGAAAACGGTCAGACAGATTGCAGGGACAATCGCCACTTGTCGAAGTACCCCGGCACGCTTTCCCCGGAAAGGCGAGAGTAGAGCGACGCAGCCGGAGACTGCACTACCTTCGGAATCAGCCCACGAAAACGGTTAGACAGATGGCAGGAAAAAAAAAAAAGCCTTGCTACACATCGACAAGAATTCTTCGCTTTAAAAAAAGTTAGGCACCGCTTTCTAAATGCACCGAAGCGAAAAACCAGCTGGTACACTTAAAAAAAAAATGTTGCCTGGAGTAGAGAACCGTGCACAGGGGGTTGCGTTGCCGCCGGAATCCTGTATCTCCCCGCAGCGAACGGAGAAATCAAACTCCGATACAGGCGAACCAGAGCGCGCGACTCTGCACGTGGCAGAGCTGTGTGCGCGCACACCATGTCGCGCTCTCACGGCGAAGTCGTCGAAAGGTGCGGAGCGTTCCCCACCTTCCCCCGCGCCGCCAACGCCGCGGGACGCGCGCGCGCGAGCAATTGCGACGCGACAACGCTCGCGAGCTCCTCGCGCGCCCCAATTCCCCCGCCCGCCGCGAATATAATGCATTTTTAACGACAAGACACGCGTAGAGGCAAGCAAGGAGCGCTGTCGTCGATACACGAACGTCTGAGTATCGTCGCCGTCTCCCTCTCCCCACCTTCCTCCCCCCCCCCACTTCATTTTACTTTGGTTGCCTCCTTTCTCGCGTTAGCCGACGCGAAAACGTTGTTGCGCGCCGCGGTTCAATTTGGGGAAAGCACACCGTGAAGTGCGCGCCAGGATCACACTATACGGGTGCATAGATCTAGCTGCAACATCCTTCTCTTTCTTTTCTTCTTTCTTCGTTTTTTTTTCTCACCGTTCTGCGAGTCGCTTTAGCTTTGCTTCTATATGCAAGGCGCGTGTGGGAGGCACACGAAACGCGGCGGAAGCGGCATACACGAAAACGTGATTGTGTCTTCTCTCCTCGCCGGTGGCGCGCATCACCTCTTCCTCTATCCTCTCTATTTTAGCAAGTGATGGCCTGGAGCGAGCTTCCTAAGCGAGGGATGCATATTGCATCCCCCTATTCGGTCGCTGCTGGGCCTGCGTTTCTAAGCGCGCATTTTCTCGGAGTAAGCCCAGAGACACGCGAACACTTTTAAGGAAACCAGAATTTTATCGCACCTTTGCTCCGTGCTTCGTTTGTATCTTGATTTTTGTTTTTGTTTTTTGCTTCTTTCTTCGGAGCGGTTTCTTGGGAAAAAGGGTCGGTGCCTGTTTCGAAAACTTCTGTTCAATTCAGCTGTCCCTGTTTTCGTAATATAGTAAGTACAAATAGGGAAGAAAAAACAAACAAAGAAAGGCAGACTTCCAGGTTGCCTCCGGCTCTGAACTCGTTTACGGCAACAGGAACTTCTTATGCAGCAACCCCACCATGCTGTTCCTTACGCCTTAAATATTGAATATTTTGTGAACACTTATGTTTACAGTACATTCAGAAGAGATGTCCTTGCGTTTCTTTTCCTTTTCTAATCGTTATTTTTGTTTCTACCATTATGAGCATAACCATCATGTTAGAGAGGAGTAGCCGGCGCCACATATTGGAACCACGGCTACTTAAGTACACATAAAAAATTAACGCTGTCTACTGAAAAGCAACTTCGCCTTCGCGATGCGCGCAACGTCGTCTTCGTCGGCTACTGCATTGCTTTCCTACAGCCTCCGAAATACGTGCACACACAGCGCCATTCTCGGAGTCCGTGTGGCGCGCTATACCCTGCACGAGCAGCCAAGCGTCAATGTTTTGTGATAGCCGTGTGTCGTGATAGCTTCACAGTAGCCCAGGAGCGCGACCTCGATTCTCAGTGGCGCTGCTAGGCGAAGTCTTTGCTTCGATTTGTGGCGAGGGTGAAGCTGATGGTAAGGGATCGTCCTGACGACGATGCGATGATAGCGCAACGGAAAAGGACGGTCACAGCGGAGCCCAGTTTCGACCTTTTACCTACTCGTAGTATACTACCAGTAACAGGGTTGCACCCAGGTTTTCATTTTTGAATTAAGAGCCGCATTAGGTATGCAAGTGATAAACCCGGGATGGTGCGTCCAAAAGATAGAAGTTAGTAAGTTCGCTTGGTTTGAGAATATTCTTCCTCGCTAGAGTTGTAGAAGATACGCAGCTCGTCTTCCTTAGTGTAGTTTCTTGAGCGATGCTGAAAGTCTTGTGGCCTTAGGCAAACACCTTAGAATTTATAACATTTCGCATCACCATTAACACCTTCATGCAGAATTTCGGAGAATAGAAACAATAACGAACACACGTTGTGTCATGCCTTGATTAATAGTTTTATGTAGTTTACTAGTAATCTATTCCCTGTGTTGTGTACAAATATTGTTCAACGTGCGGCAACAAAAATGAGCTGATCACTCACGAAAACAACACCTCGCAATATTAGACTAACGTTCATATCTTTTTCGAGGCCGCGGCTGCGAGAACCTCCTTGGAGATTTGAGTTTAGTGCTAACTTCAGTTATTGCTTCTCTTTATTTTAGCTCATATATACACCCATGGCTGTTACTCGCTTGTAACCATGGCTGTTACGCACGCCGTCCTAATGATTTCCTTTTAATGCATCAGCATTCTTTGGCGCGTATCCCTGCAAAATCTGTCCGTAACGCGAAAAGTGTCACACCATTTGTCTGCAAAATAAATGCATAATTGGCTAAGCTAAGACATTTAATCGTTATAATAGTGCAAGTGGAGATTATTGGTAGCTTTAGAATCGATAAGGAAGGAATGGAAAATGAAAAAATAAAAACATTCACGCAGGAAGTCATCTGGGAGTTGCCCACGTATGCGTAAGCATTGTGCCACTTGCGCGTCTCCACGCAGCCCGGTGCCATTACCAATGTTACGAAATTTGATCAGACCAGTATAAACGACAGTGCTGAGGCAACACGAACTGCTGCGGACGGCGGCGCAATATGAATTGTTGAAGCAAGCAAACTACTGCAGCTGGCGGCACCAGGTGCGCTGACGACATTCCGATCGTTATAAGCCGGTCTCGCTCTTTAGCGCTTTATCCATCCGAGGCGAACCATTATCAACCGGGACCAATCGCACTCCGGCGGTGGTTGCGTATGGCGCGGCCGCGAGGGCCCTTTCTTGAAAGCGATCTGCGACGGGGACAGAGTGCGCCGAGTGCTGATAGCTTCGTGTGCGCTGTGTTCTCGTCGCTTAGTTCGCGTTGCAGCGAGAGGCAGCACGAAAGTGAATTCGCTCGCTGCTGCGGGCCCCATCTTGAAAGCGGTCGTCTTACATGATGAACGGAACGGATGGATGGACGGACGGACTTGCTTCCTCGTTGAGTGGCATAGAAATGCTTACGCATTTAAAATAAATAAAAGAACTGTTCTCGTCATGGCCATTTAAAAGTTTACTTTCCTTGAAAGCTTACTTTCTCACATGACTGGGGTACGTGCAACAAAGCCCGCTTTGGAATTGTGGTGTATAACAAATAATAGAATAGCTGATTGGTAGATGCCATACTAGTGTAATAGTTGATTATTGGTAGCATTCAAAAATAGAAAAAAAAATAAATTGGTGTCGTCGCCGCCGCCAATTCAAGGTCGCAACGAAAGAAGAAAAAAAAAGGGCATTATAGAGCTGTGGTGCGGCAAAAAAGTAAAAAAATAAAAACTGATATTGACGGCGTTTTGGCTCAGTTGGTACGATAAATCCGCAAAAGAAACGCATAATTGGCCAAGTTAACACATGTAATCATTATATGATATGATAGTAGATGATTGGTAGCGACGGCTAGACATACATAAGCTTGCTAAATAAGTAAGCAGAAGCGAAGTAGCAGCCTAGCCAAAGAACGCTTACACATTAGTAGACAACTCTCAGAATTTCTGTAGTATATTTTTTTATTCGTTTATATATTGCGATCTTGCAGCACAGTGTATTCTCCAGTTAGAGCGCATTCATTAGCTAGAGTGTAAGTCAGACGTCACTGTCTCCCCACGCGGGAAACAGAGCGGGTGGGGACGAGGAATGGGTGGTATAGGAGAATCTCAGCGGGCAGTTCTCGTTCTCGAGGTTTGTCAGTAGTCGCGACAGCCTTGAACTGTCGTGCTGCCTGTCGGAGTGAAAGCGTCGTAAGCATCCCTTGACTAGCGGGGAGTCGCAGACAACAGCCGCCTCAATTCGAAGTAACCAGACTATTTCGCAAACGTTGTCCGCTCGTCAGTGACCCGAACTAGTTACATGCACTCGACAAGCGTGAAAGATGCGGTGGATTCAAATGAAACCGTTGCTCATGAGTTAAGCGAGATCCCGAGCTCTTATAATAGGCTGCATGCGCTATCCGCTCAGCAACGACTGTTGACATGACAGGCAGTCAGGCTTGCCTCATATGCAATGTCAGAAACGTTGGAGTTCTGAGTAGCCTGTGCATGCCAGTAATATCGTACTGTCAGAATGCTAAAGTATAGTGACTAAGTAGCCCACACTAACGTTTATGCATAACAAATGTGACGACAGTTATTCAGGCAAAAGGGACCAGCAGCTGCAGGGGAATACATAATGATTTGAATGTGCTTAGCATGAATGCGCAGAGATATTGCTGCATGCGAAATGCTTCTCCCGTGCTGCACGTATTACGCATTTACTGCTCCGTGTGTAGCACAAGGGGGACTCTCGACTAACAGCGACAATGGCGGAGACACACGTAATGGTACGGAATCGCTCACCAATTCCTCTGTGCCAGGTGACCCTTGGTGTTGGATGGCCATCGGCGACGCAGTCCATGCTCGCGCTGTGGCCTTCCACGGCCGACGTTTCCGCCGGCTCTTTGATCCAATGCGGGGGGACTGCAACGAATAGAAACGGCCTATGTTTGCAACGTGCGCGAGACAACGAGAAAAAAGTAAGCGCAGAGACCATTTGTTGTTAGAAAATAATGAACGAAACCTTCTTCGCCTAGCCCACCGCGGTTTGGCGTCCGTCCGTCCTTCAGTCGGTCAGTATCTCGCTAGACATATTTGTGAATATATATAAACCGGCTTGCATGGTGCCGGGTATTGGCCAACAAAGTAGTGTCAGTGAGGTCAAATTTGTTGTGCGTGATCAAACAATATACCCCGTCATAATACCTGTAACTATAATGTCGCCTCATAATGTATATAAAGCATACAAACCCCTGAATGGAATAGTGCATGATTTTCAACGGCTTTTCTAAATGTCCTATATATACGTATTCGGCCTATGCCGCATTCTCTGGCCACCAGGCATGTGCCACTGAGTATGTGCCCATTCTTGGCAAATCCTTCGGAATGGGCATGTGCCATTGTGACACAAGGGGTATGAGAGCAGCATTCCGGGCAAGTTGGTAATCCATTGCTTAAATGATATTGCGCGACATAAAAAACGACACGGACGTGAAAGAAGACGACACAATAAGCGCAAACTTTCAACTAAGTTTATTGTGCCACTGCGTCATTTTATACATGGCATGCAACGTAGTTCGCGCATGCGCTTACAAGGAAATGAAGTGCGAAATCATGTAACATGGTTACGTGTCGTGTGATGCCGCGTCCAAGTAACGTAATTCTTTTTCTGTGAGAGCCAGAGACGGGAAGCTGACACAATCATCACCCAATTTTGCGATCATCTGCGCTTCAGATATCTCACGGATGAGCTGCGTGCTGCCACGGGAAACAATCGTACATTGATCCTCAAGAGGTTTGCACCCATGATCGCGACAGTGGATCGCCAAGAAACCGCCAGAGCAGTTTTTGACATTGTTGCTGTGCTCACGAAGCCGATCATTGAGGCAACGCCCAGTTTGTCCTATATATTTCTTGCCACATGAAAGCGGAAGGTTGTACACCACCCGGTGTACACACTCGACAAACTTTTTTCGGTGATGCTTTCTGCACTTATCGGAAGGGACGGCATTTGGATCCGTCAGCCTGCAAAGCCTGCCGAGCTTGTCGGGAGCAGAAAAAACAACTCTTACATTCGCTCTTGGGGCTCGTTAAGAGCTCGTTAAGAGCTCAGAAACTGTGATTGAATTTTTGAAGTCACATTCTGACCGCGGTCTTCAGGCGTTTTCCATTGATGTAAAGGATCTTTATTATTCATTGCCGCATAGAAGCGTACTGTCCTGTGTTGAGCAATGTATAGATAAGTACGGTGCTGTTTCCTTCCAGAATGAGGCCGACATGTCTTGCAGTCAATTTTTAGAACTTTTACAGATTTACCTTAATTCCACCTTTATCACTTGGGATAACCAATGTTTTTTGCAGAAGAGCGGAGTTTGTATTGGCTCTTGCATTGCTCCCATTCTTAGTGACTTGTTTTTATCCTGTTTAGACCATGACATTTCTTTACAAGTGCAAGGCACTGCAGTTTTTAAAACATTTAGATACGTTGATGGCTTTTTAATTTTCATTGACTGCTCTTCTGATGCCTTCATTCTGGAAGCTAAGAAAGCGTTAGAAACGTTTCAGAAGTGCTTAGCCCCCCTTCAAACTACTCATGAGATGCCGGTAGAAAGGTCTCTTCGTTTTCTTGATCTTCGCCTGAATTTTCAGGACAGCCACACGTGTTGGTCGTACGAGCCGCGAGCCAACAAACCACTTCTGCCGTATACGTCCGCACATTCTAAGCTTGTTAAGCAGGCCATTGTCAGTTTGTGCTTCAAGAATGCCCTTAGCAAGTCTTGCTACCATGTTGTGGACGTAAGCTTAGAAGCGCAAACTTCACGGTTGTCCTTGGCTGGATATCCTAGGGTGGTGCTAGTGTCTGTCGCGGAACGCATCTTAAGAGAAGCGCGATCCAGTACGCAAAAGTCAGTTGCCGATGCCCCTCCTGGCACACGCCCTAAAGTTAGTGTCATACCTTACATGCACCGGATATCCCATAACTTGAAAAAGATTGCCCAAAGAGCGAATGTAAGAGTTGTTTTCTGTGCTCCCGACAAGCTCGGCAGGCTTTGCAGGCTGACGGATCCAAATGCCGTCCCTTCCGATAAGTGCAGAAAGCATCACCGAAAAAAGTTTGTCGAGTGTGTACACCGGGTGGTGTACAACCTTCCGCTTTCATGTGGCAAGAAATATATAGGACAAACTGGGCGTTGCCTCAATGATCGGCTTCGTGAGCACAGCAACAATGTCAAAAACTGCTCTGGCGGTTTCTTGGCGATCCACTGTCGCGATCATGGGTGCAAACCTCTTGAGGATCAATGTACGATTGTTTCCCGTGGCAGCACGCAGCTCATCCGTGAGATATCTGAAGCGCAGATGATCGCAAAATTGGGTGATGATTGTGTCAGCTTCCCGTCTCTGGCTCTCACAGAAAAAGAATTACGTTACTTGGACGCGGCATCACACGACACGTAACCATGTTACATGATTTCGCACTTCATTTCCTTGTAAGCGCATGCGCGAACTACGTTGCATGCCATGTATAAAATGACGCAGTGGCACAATAAACTTAGTTGAAAGTTTGCGCTTATTGTGTCGTCTTCTTTCACGTCCGTGTCGTTTTTTATGTCGCGCAATATCATTTAAGAAGGGGTATAGACACCTTGAAAGTACTTATATATGTGTCGTACTCCACTCTGCTTACATTCCTGCTCACCATTCTTCATTTCACGAACATGAAACATCGTCTTCACCATTGTGCGATCACTGCGTCGACGTCTCACAGTGTGTATCCGTACGAACAGCTGCGTGTTTGCATTTCAGCATAGCTCGTGAGCGGTGTAGTGCATAGGCACAAACATTGCATGACATTAAAGTTGGGCCCTGTGTGGTGCGTACTGGCATGCACATCAGTATGTGCGACTGTGCGCTGCGTGTCCAGTGATTTGTGAGGTTCCATTGCTTCCAGAGGTGGTCCTACAGTGCGGTCAAAGATAATTCTTAATGGTAGCATTAGGATATAGCGTACAATTGCTCCGCAGGTGAGACTTAGTGAAGATATCGTAACGGAGACGTACTAAACTAGTAATTTTACGGCTATATAGGTTACGCGACGAAGAACGAGCTGGTCGCGTCAAGTCCAAGGACGAACCAAAAGACAATTCGGGTGAGCTGACGCGTTAAATTGATTGATTGATTGGTTGATTGATTGATTGACTGATTGATTGATTGATTGATTGATTGATTGATTGATTGATTGCGTTTAACGTCATAACGCAACACTGAGGTTACGAGGGATGTCGCAGTGCCATAGTGTAGGGCTCCTTTCTAGTTTTTGTGCCTGGAGTTCTTTAAAGCTCACTTAATACTCGATATACGAGGGCCTTTGTATTTTGCCCTTTTCAGAATGCAGTCTCCGCGGTCGGGAGTAGGAACATGCAACCAAACACCCACCGGGAATTGAAGCGTGCCCAGCAGCAGAACGCCATAGCCAACAATAAACCGCGGTGGTCATACAAGCGAAAGGGGAAGATGCACGAGGAAGCGTGACAAAGTGGCAAAAGATGGCGAAGTATGCACAGGGCAGTTCGTTGACACGAATATAGTGGTCCCCGTCCAGTACCTCTCTCCTGCGCTGCCATGCAACAGAGTAGGCGCATTCAGTATTTTTTTCTCAACCGCATATGCAAAAGGTGTGACGTCCGCAATAAAATTACATTGCGAACGACGTGGCCGACGTGCAGTGGGTGAGCAGGGGAGCATGCGTCCTGCAGTTAGTCAACCGCAATAGAAGTCTCACTAAAGCATCAACGGATGTCTGCAACAGTGCGCAATATTCCTGAATTATTTTTCCATAGTGCATTGGGTGCTTTATTAGCACACCACAACGTCAGTTTTTTTTTTACATTTATGGGAAAAGAAATTATGCAGATCCGAAGCACATCCTAGGGTCTACGTGAGGTTTTCGTGAAGCGGTTAAGTGATTTCCGCGTCCTTGGCGCAAAGGACGCTGGCGCGCGCTCACGCGCTCTCGCGCACCCGAGCTAAGCAAATGTGACACATGCGGCGATCACCACAAAGAGTCAGTTGGCATTGGCAACGATGCTGGTGCATGTGCGATTGTGGCCTATGAAGACGACGATAAACGATCATGGCCTAATCGATAAAGAAAACAACAACAACAACAACGATTGTGTCAGAATGAGTAGAACATCGCGCTGATGTTTGGGGGGACCAAGGTTCGTTCTTGCCACTGGACACGTAATCAATTTTTTTTATTGTGAGGTATTTCGCAAGACACCAGCACCCAGTAGCCATGGGTAGGAAAGGATAGAAGGGTTGGCTACAAAAATTTTAATATTTTCGCGCAACGCAGGTTTTCTTGAGGGTCAGGATGAGGCATGTGGCGAAGCTGTTACAAAGCAATGCCAGCCGCTACGCAGGTCGTGTCACTGTTACCAAAGCGTGGCGTCAGTGACACGTTTCGTTGAGTGCGCCTTGTTGGAAAATACTTCGTACATATAAACTAAAAAAAACAAGAACATTTATCTTTATTTCTTTATTATATTTATTTAAAAATCTCTAGTTTATTAGTTCTACGCTGGCATTGTCTATCGTTACTTATTTACGAGCGAGCAGAGACAGGGGAACCGAGGCGTCAAAGCTTTTGTTAGATATGAAACAACGGATAGCGAACCGCAAAAAATCACGGAAACAAATTTAAAACGAAACTGAAACAACACGCACACACTTTTGAAAGAAAACCGGGAAATGAAAGGGAAACGAAAATAGACTTAACGTGGGTGGGAACCGAGCCCACAATGTATGCAGGAGGCACGCTAGGCTTTACGACTTGATCGACGACTGTGGTTGTCTCTGCTAGAACAGCCGGATCCTGGCAGCCTTGACACCTTGATGTAGCGTGCGAAGGTTCATTCGCCGGTTTACTGCTTCCCATATTGCGTAATACTTGAGTTCTGTGATTTTGAAAGGCTACCCCACATCCGCCACCGCCGCCACCGTTAGTGGCGCTGGCTGACACTCCCATGGTTAGATTTATTGCACATACACATATACCCAGGAAAGAGGGCGAGGCCATGGCTGTGTGTATGTACGATGGCTGTACTGGTAAAACATTGTGTTCGTCATGCGGACGTTGTGGGTTCAGCTCCGACGGACGTCATGCTGTCTTATCGGGTGCTTTCATTTTCGTCTTTATTTATTAATTCTGAATTTCGATTAAGAAAAACGCGACTTTACGTACGCCATCCTTCAATTCATTGTTTGTTGGCAGTGTTTTGCCAAGTTTCACTACTCTGGCCATAGTACTGTGTGCACATTCGAGTGGCTACGAAGGCAGAGCCTCTTTTGATGGACACCGACCTTCGTCAAGCCTTTCCCGAGACTTTTATAGCCGGTTCCCCCAACATCACCCAGATGTCCATGCTAAAAAAAATGTGTGTGTTTTCGATACATCCACAGAGTAGACGCCATTCGGTTCCTGGGTATGTTCATCGAATGTAACGGCAGTAACAATGCGACGCTCAACAAGCTCACAGCCAATACTGAGAACATGATCAGACTCATCAACAGAGTCTCGAATAGGCGGAGAGGCCTTCAGGAAGACAACCTCCTCAGGTTATTCCATGCCTTCCTTATGAGTCATACAGTTTATGTGGCAGCCATGCACAATTGGTAAAACTCCGAGAGGAAAGAAATTGAACATGCTGCTCAGAAACAGTATCAAAAAGTACTAGGTATTTCGTTACGGGCGAGCACGGACCTGCTTATGCAACTAAGAGTGCACAACACATTGGGCGAGATAATCGAGGCCCAGGAGTCAGCCAAGCTGGCCCGTTTATCCTGTAGCCCGGCTGGAAAGAAGATCCTGTCGGATCTTGGGATCAACCGTATCCTGATGGAAGAGTGGAAATACCAAATCTAAGAAGATCAAAGGAACAACATACGAGTCGCACCGTTTCCCCGTAGTGTTCATCCTTAACACAACGTAGCAGACGCAGGGCAAGAACCCTCGCCCTCTTCAAGGTTACCAATACGATCCCTGCCGGACGCAGCCCAATATGGAGAGTCATTCAACTTCGCCATTGCCCTAGTTGATCACAATGAACAGATAGTGAATGTGGCTTCCCTGAAGTGCTCAACACCGTCCAGAGCGTAGCAGGTCGCAGTTGCTATAACACCCTAGATAACAGCAGATCGCAAATCTTCACTGACTCGAGATCGGTGGCCAGGGCTTTCGCTTCAGGTTCCATCGATGAGGAGGCTCACAAGATTCTCAAGAACAAGATAATCTCTCCGCACACCATCACATCGTTTCCGGCGCACCTTGGCCCCAGCTTGACTCCTTTCCCAATCTCAATGACATCGCCCGCTCCCAAGCGCGTGCACTAACCCACCGTACAATAGCATGATCGAGCTCAGACTCCAGGGTTCTCGAGTATCGGGAAACCTTTACTACTTTCAACGAAATCACTAAGCACAATCACTTGGGTAGGAGGACTTATCCTCCCCCTCACAGCAAACTTGCTAGACCTCTGTTGACTGGCTAGACCTCTGTTGTACACTTTACGCGTGCTTTAGACTAAGTCTTATCCAAACCTGGCCCTTTTCCATACGATCACTCCCGAGGCTTTTACCTCTACTTGCACCGACTGTGAGGCTGTCATCAATCTCCCACACATGCTCTGGCGATGCCCCTCGTTACAGGGACCCAATCGCATCACGGCAGGAGAATGGAGCTCTGCCATCCAGAGCTCAGAACTTTCACGTAAAACTTGGGCTGTCCAGAGAGCCCACGATACGGCGGTTAGGCTCGGCCAACCAGTCCCCACGTGGGAGCGGCCCGCAGGTTTGCCCTAGGGCAAAGCTTCTCAAGACCCTGTAAATAAAGTTATTTGTCTGTCTGCCTGTGCTTTCGATTAGCCCAACAGGAAATACGCACTGCTAATCCTTGCTTCCTAATCTGCCCATCGTAAGTACTAAGGAATTCTCGCTCCCAATTTAATTTTGCTCTCCCGATGGGTGCGTTTTTCTATAGGTGCTTTAATTTGTGCAGAAATAGGCTCATGATACGCTTTATTTTCTACCGTTTTATTCCTAAGATTGGCGCTCTCTGACTAAATGAGAATTATGGAAAATTGTGTTCGCAGACGCTGTACTGCTGTTTTGCGTTTTTTCTGGAAACGTGGAGAGTCCCATTCAGTAAAAACGAGTTGGCTATTGACTCGATAAATGTACGGCGAAATTTTCTGCAATTATAAAAAATACACATAGCAGGAAAGGAAAGACTCGTTCATCTTTAACAAAAACTTTTTTTTGTTGTTGTTGCAACACAAGAAGCGCCGGTCTTAATGCCAACTTGTTCAATTGCGCAATGCTCTTAAGAGATTTGTTGCAAGATTTTCTTTCTGGCACCACCCTCTAGGCAGTAGCGCGTGTTATAAAAAGGGGCGAAAATAAAACAAGACAAAACAGCGGAATATAGAAAAATGAAGAGAGCGCCAGCGGACAACCAAGCTGAACGGTCCCCCTCACGTCTTGTGTGCGCTTATCTCAACTCTGGGATCGCAGGGAGCTGCAAATCCTGGCTCGACAAAAGGAGTGCTGCTGCTTCTGCGCAGGACCGGTGGGGGATACAGTTTGTCTTAAAATTACAAGATTTATTCGCTCGGGGTTGTGTGTATCTCTCGCGATGTGTGGACAGAGGGGAGAGTTTGAAACGAACAAAATTAAGAGAGAGCGACAGCAAAATCTTGCAATGGAGACAGCGAGAAGTATCTTGCTGATAGAGAGAAATATACTGTGTGCCGGGTGAAGCATGGCAAATAGGGTCGGCTGGAGTGTTTCCTACCTACTGCTTGGAGTTTTTCACTTTTAGCCGAAGTGTTAAGCGTGATATTGGCAGGCCGGAACAAACTGATGATGCCGGCGTCCTTGTATAACCAGAGACGCAAGAAATAAGGAACGAGGGACCTTCCTGATAGCTCGCACATAACACAAAAATAAAGGAAGGAAAGAAAAAGAAATGAAAGAAGAGAAAAGTTGTGTAGCCAAAACAAAGCAATAGAGAGACAAATAAGCGAGAGCATGTAGTGTAAGGGTGCCCTCGATGTAATAGGCTGCAACCGAAATAACTCTACGAATCGAACTCGGAAAGTAAAAATTAATTTCGACCAGTGCCACAATTGTATGGGCACAAACGTGCTCACACAGAGGAGCATTATTTCCTGGCCTTTCGCCTTTGCAAGCCTTGCGAAAAACTCGGACAACTTAGCGCAAGCACTTTTTTTTTTCTTTGTCGCGGCGTTCGTTTCCAAGATTGCAAGGGTTTGCAAGTTTCGTTTATGTGTCGCGTGTTTTAAGGTTGAAGTACACGAGCAAGGAATGTTTACTTTGCAAGTTTCCTTTCAAACTGGTCGAGAAGGAAATACATCAGAAAGGAAAAAAAGAAGGAAATGTCGGAACTGTAGCAGCACGGGAAAATACTCCACTGTACCGATAAGAATCTCACTCCGAGAACAGATGGAGCTAGTCCAGAGTTTCTATGCCACTTATGTCGAGTTCCGTTGTGGATTTCGTAAAAAAAAAAGAAAAGTACTTGTGTATACTTTCTATTAGATCTCGGTGACGGAAATCTTGCTCAGCCTCACGCCCATACACTTTGAGATTGAAAGCGCTACTCCACGAAATTCAGTTTTCATTTTATTTTATTGTTGCTAGCGCATTCTGATTGCTTGCGAATACTCCTTAGAAGGCTTGTTACCGAAAAAAAAGAAAAAAAAAAAGAACGAAAGGAAGCCACAGAAATGCAACCTGTAAGTAGGTTGATACAATTTCTAACATTTTTTCTCCCGCTTTCATCTTTGAGTCAACGAAGAAACTAATTTTGCGGAGCACCACCCTTGCCGCGTAGCGGCAGTTGCACCGCGCTTGTTTTTCCTTTCGAAGAACGTGACGCAGAGGCGCGTCATAAACAATTCAGCTAGATTTCATCGCTCTCATTTCGGGTCATCAAGAAACGGCGTAACTCTTACTTGGGGGGCCGCGGAACACGCGTCATTCCCTCAAACGCCACGCGTCAGCAGAAGCCTGAGCCTCCAAGAGAGAAACAAATAAACGAATAGAAAAAAAAGAAAGGATAACTCGGCTCTGCGCAGCTGACAGCTCCTCGTGCAGAGCCTTGCTTCACGGCGAGCAAGGCAAGCACAGCGACGAACCCCCGTTGTCGAGGCAGCGAGGGGTGGTGCGAGCGAAGTGCGATCTCGAAGAAACAAAGAAAAAAAAAATCAAAACAGACATAACTCATTGCAAGCTTGCGTAAGGAACGCGTCGATGGCGGTCGTTACGCAGCGTCAGCCGCATCACAGCCGAGAGGGGGAGAGAGAAACAGCAACAAAAAGGAAAGAGCAGGACAGGGGAATGGACAGGAAGAGGGGAAAAAAAAGGGGGGGGGTAGCGGTCCACGGTTTCCTGTCGTGAAGAGGGGAAAAAAAAAGGGGGGGGAAGCGGTCCACGGTTTCCTGTCGTTCCGTTGTTTCAGGATTCGCGCGCGCGCGCGCGCGTTACGCGATGCGAGCGCATCCACCTGCTTTGCTAGTCAGTCGGGCTCGTTAAGCAGAATGTCAACTAATGGAGCGACGCCAATGTCGCCCTAATTGAGTGGCGCTCGCTTCGACGGCGCAACCGGCGACGTGATGGCGAGTATGGCTTAATGAAACTTCGGCGGCGGCGCGCTCGGGCGTGGCCGTCGGCCATCGTGCACGCGAGGTTAGGCCCGGGGTTTTTCCCCGAGGTTAATCCGTTCGAAATTAACGCTTCGCCAAAGCCTGGGCGCTCGCGCGCTCCTCTTCGACGGCGTCGTTCTTCGATGATGACTCGAGCAAGCGTTTGCGGCGCTTCCGAAGGTTCACAGCTCTGAATGGCGCACGCATCAAAGGCCGCGGACGCTCTGCGACATGCGGCAGCTCGAAACTCTTCGCCGGTTCCTGGATGTAATTGCTCTCCTCGGAGGAAGCGCCGCGACGTCGGCGTTGTCGCAATTCCGAAGGCGCGTGTGGCGGCGAGCGCTTCGGGAGGCGGGCAATTACGGAGACGCGGTGTCCCTCTTCTCCCGGGTCTTCCCGCGCTTCCTCTTTGGCTCCGGCGCGGAAATCGCGTAAGCCGGTGAGAGGCGGGAACACAGAAGGAGTTGATGAGATGGAATGGTGGCGGCGGTGCGTTGTGGGTGTCGCGAGGCTCGCCATCTAGCGGCATACTTGGCGTCGTCTCTGTGCGATACTGAGTGTTCGCTTTTATGAAATCATAAAAAAGCAAAAAATATATATATATATATATCACAAGTTGTAAAAAAGAAACCTAGCTCGAAAAAAAGGTAATGGTGCGAATCTTGGACGAAATGGATGTCGAGGTGTGCTTATTAGAACAAAATGATTGAACTCAAATTTTGAATTTGGGGTGAATATTAAACGGGCCAACTCAACGTGGCCGTCAAGATGGTATCAAATCGCCCGTGGTTTAATTACCATGTTAGTACGCCGCTGGAGACTGGTATCGTGAGTCCGCTGCTGCTAGAACATGACTTATTATATCTCAGTATATGTGGGGTGTATATTTACGTGGTTTGTGGCCTAACAATGAATTGAGTGTCCTTCGAATCTGGGGAGCTTCCTGTATGGCGAGTTGACTAGAACAGAAGATACCTCGTGCACATTGCTATAGCTATGCACTGCGTCAGGTATAATTCGAGGTGGGTACTGCTCATACGAAAACGTTGGAGGACGCTTCGTTCACCTTTAAGAGTGAAACGCGATAGTATTCAAATATCCCTGACTGCTTCTCACGCTTCCCGGCAACTGCAGCTTATGTAATCGTATTGTTTACCGGGAAACGCTGGCGGCGAATTCTATGCTTGGTGTATGCACGTAACTTCAGAGAGGTGCCACCACCCTAGGTTCACGCAAGAATGGCAGCTGCTGCGAGCGACCATATCGCTGACGTCACTCTGCCAGACTTTTTTGAGTTTTCACGTAACGGAGTTATGTTTTCTCGCACTTCAAAATTACAAGCCGATGATATCATGTCTGTAGGTTGTGTGTAAGTTATACTTTACGATTTTTCTACGAATTTTACATTGACAAATTCAATTAGTTCACTAACTTCATTGGGCCACATGAAGTGCCTGTGTATGCGTGGTTCGAAATTCTTTTTTTGTGAAACGACGTCCGACGCCGGATTTTCTGCGACATGGGGCCCTTAACGCTTTTGCGTTAGATGAACTAGAAAAGCTGAAGCAACGGTGCCACCAGTCTGAGGGGAGAATATGTTGAATAAATGTGTACTTTCGAAACCTTTGACTCTATTCTTTATGTGCAAAACCAGGAACTTCTCAGCACCCCCTCGTATATAGAGAGCTTCGTTGTCATCGATGCACGAGTCACTTGTATTAGCATATACCTGTGAATAGTTTACCACAGAATCGGTTATCCCGAGGTAATACGCATACATTCCTCCCGCGGGAACCACGTCATCGCCGCGCATGGCGACACCAGTCCTGCTCGCTTCAGGCCGAACGGGTCGCAGTTTCTAATTCGTTTACCCTCTTCCCGGGAAGCCAGTGGGGTTACAGGCTTTGGCTACGGCCATTATCCTGGCGGTCTTCTTGAGGGTGGTCGTCGATATCGAGAGACGGCCCAGCCTATGGTAACATATGTGCCTATACAATATAAATATAGAAGGGCGGTTCGCCATTTTAACTGTCTTGGATCGGCGTAGCTTCAGATATTTCGCGCTCTCCGCTTGTAGAAGATCACGCCTTAAAATGATAGAAGCATACGTTGGTGTACACCCTTAATGTACACAAATGTACACAAATGCATGAACACGTCGAAACGCTGTGAAATAAACTGCGACACAAAGGTACACGTCATGCTTTCTATGCGTGTCATATATCACCCGTATTCTTAAATGCATCTTGAAGTCCATGCGTGACTTGATCTAACTGACGCCTGTTGAGAACGCGACAATGTTGACGCCTGTCGAGAACGCGCCGACGGTAACGCAATGAGCGTTCTGGGCAACTTCACGCCAGGCGTCATTTAGATCAAGTCAAGCATGGGCTTCGAGTTAAGATGCCTTTCTGAATACGGGGCAGTCAGTCCCATAGGAAAATGCTTGAGTACGCGCACACATCGAACGCATGAGTAATCTTGACCCTTTCGGCTCTTCTTTGCTCCAGCGAGCTCGCACCTTGGAACGACTGAAACGCTTATTTGCGTTCACAAGCGCACGAACGTGTCTTAGCGTTTGCATGGATTGACGCGGCTTCAGGCAGCGTGTGCTAACATATATCCTCCCCTTGCTCGTGCGTCAACCCACGGAGGCATCGCATTGATTTTGCAAACGCATGAGAATGTCTCCAGAGAAGCGAGCGACGCGGAGCCCGTTTGGCCGCAAAAACGGCGAAGTCGACATTTTTTTCACGCTCCTCTCGACAGTGGTGCGGGGCATCGTTCTGCCTCGCATTGTTGACGTGAACGTTGAGCACACGCACACTAGCGCTCCTCTTGAGCAAGTGTGTGCGCGGACGGAAAATAACTAGGCCAGGTGAACTTCGCACCGCTAACCCCCTTCGTACGTTATAGTGTACTTAAAGGGATACAGAATAAAACTCTAAAAATATAGAGAAAGCCCCACAATTGCATTCCTAAGACACGATTGCTATAGTGTATAGTCATTATTCGGGTTACTCTTGAGCGGATGGCTTTATTTTTGACTCTCTATGAGCGGCCACCGCGTCACTCGCAAAGCGCTCCCGACAACAAGCCGGCGGATCTGACGTCACACCTACCCTCAGCAGCCGCGGAGAGAGCTGGCCGGCTGCGCAGTTTTGTTTTCCTCGCGCTGCGCAGTGCAAAATGCAAAGTTCTAGTGAGAGCGATAGCATGAGCGGAACTTATGACCCCGACTTGGATGAGCGGCCTACTGAACGACCACGAACGATAAAGGCGTATGCCTACGATCCGTCCGCGTCGTCAAGCGAAATTGACGACGACCCGCCGCAGCAGTCCCCTTCCGCAGTGCCGAGAGAGTCTGGACCAGCAAAGTGGTGTTTACACTGTGCATTCCATGTACACGCGTTCGCCTCGAGAGATCAGCGGCGGCATCATAGGTGAAAACCAGATATAAACGCGGTTCCTGCGGCTCGGATCGAAGCTCGCACCTGTCACGAATGAGTTTGCGAGACCAGAGGCGCACGCCTCATTGACAGTGTTGCATCCGTGGCGGTGCGCCCAGCGTGATTCATTCACGCAAACGCTTTGCCATGTTTGGCTTCAACAGAGCGAGGACGCTTATGCCTCAGGCTATGCAATGTCAGGCGACGTAAGGAATTTACTCTGCGTTCTGCGCAAAGCGGCTTGCTCAGCTCGTTTGGATGGGCAGTTGCTAGCGCGTAAAACATGAAAGCCACCAATGCACAATATAGGTGTCGTGAGTACACACTGTACCAAAAAAAAAAAGAACGTAGAAATCGTTGAAGATATTGACGCGTGTAGACCTCCCTGTACCTACGCCATCGGAGCAGGTGTGGCCGGCGGCGTGAGCATAACAGTCGGCTGCCGACTCTCGCGCGGCAGTTGCTTGATGCGCGCAAGTAGCTGTTTTGAGAATAGATGCGATGAAGCAACGGGTGTGGATTGAAGGCAGGCATGTGCAGTGACTGAAATGCGCCTCTGTAAGCAGGGAACGTCTTGTTATTCACGGAGTGAAGGAGTACATGCGCAGCGGTTTTGGCGTCCCGTTGTTTCATCGTAGCCGAGCACTCCTTCCCTTGGTGCACACGAGATGGCGCCACCAGTCTCATGTCGGCGATTTTTTTTTCGTCAGCCGTCGCTTCATACGATGCGGATTTCGTTTCATTCTGGCAGAATTGGCCAAACATCTGGCTCAGAACGTCGTACAAACGACAAATTACTGTCAAACGCACATGTGCGCAAAACTACAGCGTGAACAAGTACGCGAGAAAAAGACTACCGCTGCCTGCCGTTTTCACATGCGCACAGCAGACCCTCGGCATTTTGCGGCGCTGACACGGCTGCTCCACACATCAAACCACAAATCCACGAGATGAAAGACGAGATTTTAGAACAGATCACACGAAGAAGCAGTACGAATAGGGCGGTCGAACAAAGAAAGCGCGTTGCTGCAAACGTCAACTCGCCCCTTCGCGCGCTCAGTGTGGACGATCGCTCGCAATGGGCCTCGAGGTGGGTAAGCGTGACGTGATATCCGGTTTTGCCAGAGCTTTCGGAGGAGGCCGGTAGGTGCTGTGATTTGAGAAATATTCCTTAAAATAATTACTTTTCGCTCACTTCTCCTCAGAAAGAGTGTTGTTTTGGTCGCTCTCGGTGCGACAGCTATCACTGGATACAGAAATCTCGGCGACAAATTTTTTATTCACTATCCCTTTAAAATGTGATGTCTCGACAGGTGCGCGCGCCTGCGTAATGGTCTACCTTAACGGCCGATCCGACCGTTCACCTCCCTCTCGTATCGTCCTTTCCTACTCTTCCCCGTCGGTTAGCCTTCGCGCTTGCTTTACGGTGGTGGGGGAAAGTACCATCTGGGCGGTGCCTCACGACGGAAGTCGGAGGCATAGAGTTTCCTACAAAAATTACTAGAGGGAACTCTGGCGCTGCAGTCGTTGTCCTACCATGGGAATGATGGGAAGTACATGGATTTGTCTGATCTTCGTGCTTGTGGATTCAGACGTTTTTGTGGCTTTGTATATTACGCTATATAAATCTTATTGTCGTATATTTCAGCGCGATCTATATTCTTTGAAGTGCAGAAGACGCCGGGAACGCGTACAACTGCTAATAATTGCAACGATTGAGCTTGTCTATGTGCCCAAATCGAAACGCGCCAAGCGCCTCAAGGCATTGGCATGCCCGCGATAAATTCATAAGAGCGTTTCATTCGCTTGTCGATACATGCATCCGTGGCTTAATGGTTTCAATATCAGGCTTCTCTACATGAGACCCTGTCTTCGAATCCTGCCGTCGGGCAATTTTAATGATGTTTGCTTAATTATTTATTACGCAATACACTGTTGAAAATGACGGAAGCCAAAAGGACGAAGTTTAGGCAAATCCATGTACTTACCATAATTCCCATGCTGGGACAAGCGCTCCCATTGTAGCTCACGTAGACACTAGCGCCAGAGTTCCTTCTAGTAATTTTGTTCGGAAGAACACTGACAGACGCGCGATAACCTGAGAGACGCAGCGTCTACCGTTTCTCCACCGGAACGGCAGCGGCGTGCACTCACACGCACGCGTGACGCAAGAAGTCGCACCCTCTGGGTAGCGTCGCATCGCGGCAGCTCACTGAACTAAGCTGCACCAATACAGTGCGTTGAAGCCGCAAACGTTCTCGGTATTTAGCTTTTATGCGAAGCATATTACTAGAGCTCAACCCAGCTCCTCAGGCGCGGCGGTGTCGCCTTCAATACCACGTGACACCATGACGTCACGACAGAGGAGAAACGGGGCTCCAACTCGCGCCATCGCCCGCGGCGTCGCCCCCCGCATCGGATGCGGTGAGCGTCGAGCAACGCAGCGTTCGGCGCGACAACGAAATGTGCGCCTGAGCAAGCGCCGCATGCCTGAGCCGACGTCGACGACACCGGCTTTTCTGCGACACGAGCTCCTTAACGCTGTCGCGTTAAAATAAAGGCTAGTATGCTTCGCATCCTGGGCTTAACCTTAGCTAAGCCACAGCCATATTTTTTAGAAACGCTCATAAAGGGACTTTATACCCCAGTTTGCTAACTCCATCTGTCTGCCCCCTTGTTGCTTTTGGATATAATCCTATGAAAAAAGTCCGTGACTGATAGTGGGATCGAACCTCTGTTCTTCAGCCCAGCAGCCCATTACTCTAACCATTAGACCACGATCGTACGCACGCTTCTGTCGAGCCTAAGCTACTCTTTGAAACTTCTGGCGCGTGCGTCCGGGGCCGATTTTTCGACTCGTTTCTTAGTAACAGCTAGCGCTTTGAAAAGCTGAGTTAGACTGCACTATTTTCGGGATCGGCCCATAATTTTCATCAGACCGATACCTACGAAGTGGGTGTCGTCCGCTCCTAATGCTGTTGCATTAAACCATTGCGGAAAGGTTTCTGATCCAAACTGGGCTACCATAGATGCCGGGGCTCCTGAGTGTCACGCGAAAAGGGTGAATAGTCAGATTTACGTTTGCATGTGCAACGACAATGAATGGCGTATTACCTACGCAAACAAAATACATTACGGGAGTGTGGACACATGGCAAGAAAGTATTTTTTTTAAGGAAATGAAGTGTATGTAGATGAGTTGTTGATTGAACACGGGCAAGACGCTGCGCGTTAACGATTCACGAAATATTTACCCTCGCATCCGCGGCCGATCGCAGACCACGCAGCCTCCAATCGTCGGTATGCGGTATGGCGGCGACTGCTATAAAGCGCCTCAAGGGCCCACATAATTGCTATCGTAGTAAAACACTTTGCAGTGACACGTATTTCTCATGAAGCTCCTCGATTAAAAAGAAGTTTATTCAACAAATGCAGGGAGTCACAACACAAGCGCTACATGTGCATATGTACCACGTTTTTTTCCAACTTGTGTTGGTATAACTTAGCTATTACTTGAGAAGGGCATGTTTATTGATGTGCTAATAACGATAACAGCACAATAACAGCGTAACTTGGCAAATAGCGTGCGCTAATACTGACAGGTAAAACAAACAATTGTTCTGCCCGTTTGCACACCGTCACTGAGGATCAAAGGTTTGGATCACTACAGACTGCGGTCACCTTTTTCAGCTTTATTTATCGCAACGGTTACGCACGACCACCTAGTCCAGATGTTCCTTCTTCTTGACCCGGTCAAGTGCTCTGCTAAGCTATATTAACTAGCTTTAGTTTGTTTCCTCAAAAGCGCGAAATATACCACATATAGTCTAAATGTAGTCTTTGCTCATCCAAAGAACTTATCTATAAAACAGTAGCCTCCCGCAGAGCTCACAAAACGAGACTTCGTGCTTATAGATGCGTAGAAATCTAAGCATCGAATGGCGTTTGTGGAACAGCGTATTGTTTTCCGCTTAAACAGCCCAGTAAACTTAGTGGGTAAGAAAAAAAATGGCTGTGGCTTAGGTAAGGTTAAGCCCAGGATGCGAAGCATACTAGCCTTTATTTTAGTTGTTGAACCACTGTTTAGCCTGGTGAACTGCTGTTGCTTGGCTATATTTGGTTCGGCTAGAGGAAGAAACAACTTATGCATTACTGCTTCGCCTTCAAGAGTGGAACGCGACAGCGTTCCCGTCGACCCGCCAAGGGGTGTAAGACAATGGGCTACAGGGCAGCGACTACGCGCCCCGCATTGGACGCGGTGAGCGTCGAGCAAAGCAGCGTTCGGCGCGGCAACGAAATGTGCGCCTGAGCAAGAGACGCACGCCTTGGAAACAGCTCGTTTCTAAGGCAACACCGCATTCACTAGAGGCGCTTTTGTACCGCTTTGAAGCATCGTACTCGTGGCTCAGTGGTAGCGTCTCCGTCCCACATTCAGGAGACCCTGGTTCGATTCCCACCCAGCCCGTCTTGCAAGAGTTGAGCCAAAGCCACTTCTCCTCTGTCGTGACGTCACGGTGTCACGTGATTTCATGGCGACACCGCCGCGCCTGAGGAGCTGGGTTGAGCTCTCGTAATATGCTTCGCATAAAAAAGCAAATCACATTAGCGCACCAATACAGCAGCCCACAAACTCTCGTTTCAACCAATAACGATTTTTTAAAGTTATAAAATTTCCAATACATTATACATACACGGGCTTGGGGCATGTTGAGTGCTTCATTTATTTGAAAACATAGAATGGAGACGTTTCGTGCACTAAAGGCAAAAGGAAACGCTCGTTTCCTCTGCAAAGATGCGAGACCTGATTTTTCTAGGAGCCGCACGATCACATCTGCAACGGCTTTTGCGAACCGTCCGTGATAGTAGTTTGCGATGCTTGAAGAGCATGCGAGCGATTTGTATATAGGAAACGCACTAGTTAGAAATAAGGCGAAATGATATGCATGACCAAGAAGATGACATGTGAACTTGTGACGTATAATCGCAAGACAGACGGCATTCTAATACTCTTCTTTTGGGTGAAGCGAGAGAGAAAGAACGTCGCATTGTGTTACTTGCACTTGCATTTTAGGCGGCTAGGTGTGTGTTAAGATCAATGCTTGCATGGTTTCGCGGACTATAGGAGCTGGGAGCATCGCGGTGGCCTACGCATATTTATGGTGGAAATGATGAGAGGTAGGCAGTTACAACACACTAAAATTAACAGCAGTAGAGAAGGTAGCTTTGGCCACGTAAAAAAAAAAAAAAACTCCTGACCGAACTGAGTGCAATTATTATTTCATCTTCCTGGACGCGAAGGAGCTACAACGACTCCTGCATTGAAACATACGCGCGTATAACGCCGCAAAAAGAATAAAGAAAAAGAAAAACAAACAAGCGCACAAACAAACAAACAAACATCACATAGCATACGAAGCCTGAATTCAGCTGATCAGTAACTCAAACTTCAAATGGTCGGGCGTCTCTTTAGCACTACTTAAATATTTTACACTCCTGGAATGCGTACCAATTAGCTCAGCTGTCCTCTCTCGAGTTGACCCCTGGAGTACATCACAAGAAACATACTTTCTGCATCAACGCTGATAGCGACGACTCTGCGCGTTTTCCTCTGAAAGCTATGCCACGACCGTTTGTACTAAAGTTATGATAACGGATATAACTCCGCGTGAGATATGCATGCGTAAAGTATGGAGAGAAAAAGAAAGAGTCTATTAGTACTCCTAGCGCCTGCTTTGTTCCTACAAAACCAGCCTGGTTCTTGCCGTGGCACCACCCTGCACCCTGTACACTTTAGCCCTGATTCTTCTCATGCAGACGACAACGTTCGACGCCTGCGGGTAGATTCAAGCACTAGCACTCGGCGCCGACAATCGCCGCATCGGCGACTTCAGGGCTGGGCTGTCTTCATACCTTGCGGGTAACGCAACGAAAACAGACGTAGTTCTTCACGCAGTCTGCGCCCGCATAGTTTCGGTCACGTTTGCAAACAGAGCTGCGAAAATAGTTTTGGAGTTACGCTAACTGTCAGGTGCGCACGTGTATTAGTCTTAGACGAAGTAGTTATCTAGGGCCGTCGAGTTGCTGCGCGTACTTGTAGCTTTTATTTTTTTACGCTTCTTTTTTTCTTTATTTCGAGGTGGTTTGCCTTATGACATTGCACCTCGGAAAATAAAGGAGAAACGATACATTTCTAGAAATTACTCTAACCCCGCACTCGGCACGAAGTCAAAGTAATGCCTTATAATGACAGTAATCTTGAATCCACTTGTAGAAAGTCAGTGTGCCCATCACCGCTTACTGTGACACTTTGATTGCCGGTGCGCAACTTCGGCATTCTTAACCCGCCGCCCCGCTTACCCACGATGTCTCGGGAGGTCAGCTCGTCCTTGGGCAACAACCTCCAACATCACTATAGCGCATTCCCGGCACTTTTTTTTTTGTCCCGAGGGATTTTGTTTTCCTAGCACGGCGATGGGACTGGAAACCAGGTGATTGCTATCGTGGCGCGCAAGTGTACTATAGTTGCACGACGTCGTTCCCCGGAGAAATCTGTCATCCCGCAGATTGCGAGTGACGAAACTAAAGCGACTGCGCGCGCTTTCCCGCTCAGCAGGGGATGGCAGGTTGCGCAGGTTTGCGACGCCGCGAGGCAACCCGTGTTCGACGCTCTTGAGGCGCAGCCTGGGATGGCATCGATGAGTGGCTGTCAACCGCTTCTCATTTACTCTGCTGCGCGCGCTTCAGTGTCTTACTTTATTTACTCACGAGGTGCTAGAGAAGCTTGGGATAGTGTATAATTTGATTGCATCTAACTGAAAAAAGGGAAAGGCTAAAAAAAAAAAATTAAACGCGGTACCAACTGCGCAATGGCACTGCAGTATATACGGGGTGTATATTTTTTATTATGAATTTATTATGAATTTCTTGTGAATTTATTATGAATTTAAGAATTGCAGCTGACGAGATTGAAAGACGTATCCACCTGGAACGAATTTTGTGGATGGGACGAGTTTAGAGATAAGCTCCATCAAATCTGCGGGAAGATTGCGCTGTTCTTCCGCTTATATAAAAACAAAAGAAAAAAGAACCAAACACATCGTTTCACGCATTGAAGCACAATATTAACTGAACCGTCCTTATCTTCCTCGTCGCCCAATTTGAGATTACGTATCTCGAAACTGGTGTCATCATGGGAACTCGTTCCAAGTGGATACGCCTTGCAAACTTACCGGGTACAATTTATAAATTGCAATATGTACCGCAAAGCGATTAATAAAAAAACCATTGTGAAAATTTTTCATAAATAGCTGATTATGCAATTCTATTTCACACGCAAGTAATGTCCGTCTCTGCTTAATGCTGCTTAAGGACTAGAATTGTGCTGTCTGCCACAGGTCCTTTTTATGCTCTGTATAATCTGTATCAATTCCGTATAGACATTCCGTATATGCAAATCCCGAATCGGTGAAAAGAATGCGCATTGTCGAACGACGCATGTCATGCAGTGAACTTGAACATTAACTCCCTTCCGCATTTGTAAGGTAGCAAACGTTTCACTTTCTCAGGTCCTCCGCGTGCGTGCACGCGCTCAACACCGTCTTTCTCCCTCACTCTCTATATCTCATCTTTATATTCTCTCTTTCCCACCCCGGAATAGGTCAGCCAACCAGGCGTATTTCTGGTTAACATCCCAGCTCTTTCTTGTTCTTTCCTCCTTCTCTTCCTCTTGTAGTGTAGCAAACCGGACGCATGTCTTGTTGACCGCACTTCGTTTCCGTTCTCCCCCCCCCCCCCCTCTCTCTCTCTCCTAACGCGGTAACTCAGTGGCTATGGCGTTCTGCTGCCGAGCACGAGGTCACGGGATCGACTCCCCGGTCTCGGCGACTGAGACCGGGGAGTCGTATCCCTGAGGAGGAACTGCAAGAAGCGCCCGTGTACTTAGGTTTAGGTGCAACGTTAAAGAAGCCCAGGTGGCCAAAATTAACCCGGTGTCCCTCGCCATACGACGTGCCTCTCAGTCGGCTCTCAGTCGGCTCGCGATCAAATTCTTGGGCACGCAGTGCCCAAGAATTTGATGGCGTTCTGATTCGATCGCTTCAACGAGGGATAAAGTGCCATCGCTCTTCTCACCGTGCACCCTGAGCGGCGCCGTGTAGTTGACCGTGGCCGCCGCGTTGGAGGCCACGCACGTGTAGCTGCCGTCGTGGCTCGGGCTCAGGCTGTCGATGGCCAGCGCCACCGAGAAAGGGTCGAGCACGCGCACCTCCTGGCCGTGGCCGGACTTGATGGGCTGCCCGTCGCGCAGCCACGTGATGCGCACGGGCGGGTCGCCGCGGGCGATGTTGCAGTACACGCGAGTGCGCATGCCCTCGTGCAGGTTCTCGTCGAAGGCGAAGCGCTCGATCAGCGGGGGCACTGGGTGGTGCAGGCAGGGGGGGGGGGGTAGGGGAGAGAGAGAGAGAGAGGCAAGATCATTAATTAGGTGAGCTGTTGATTGTACGTCTTGTGAGAAAACAAGACACAGCTTGCGAACCGCGCCAAATAAATTCCGGTAAAACAAACGTGACGCTTGCTTGAATACTTTTGCTTAGAAATACACACGTTAGGCACCACAGGCGTCATCGCATAGGCGCAACGTCCCGTTGCGCCTGCGGTTAAAAGGACGGGCCATGTCCGCCGCTATGCCCATGATTGGGACAGACTATCGCTTTCAGGGCTAGATGCACTATACGTTGACAAAAAAGTGGACACGTGTTGATGGGCGAGTTGGTTATACATGATCACGACGAAGGCGCCAAATAACACAGCGGACGAAGGAAGCCAACACGGGACAACCACGTAGGCGCCTACGTGGTTGTCCCGTGTTGCCTGCCTTCGTCCGCTTTTTTAATTGGCATCTTCATTGTGATAAAAAAAGTGGGGGACGCTTAAGGTTCGCCTTGAAGAGTGGAGCGCTATAGTATTAAAATATCCCTGGCTGCTTTTCACGCTTCCCGGCAACTGCTGCTTATGTAAGTGTAATGTTTACAGGGAAATGCTGGCGGCGAAAGCTATGCACGAAGGCAAACTTTCCGGTAGAAACGCGTGCTCTTGCGAGGGCCGATCCAAGAGGTAGTGCACAGACGCCAAAAAATTACATAATTTTCAGGTTTTTGTTCTTGATTTGCACTTTTAATACTTCGGTCCGCGAAGATTTAACACAAAAGGCATTCGATGTCGGCGTTTCCTTGCATGGCATTTGCTTGTGGGCTGTAATTCTCAAAAACCAACTTGCCGCGAAATCCGAAGGTTGTGGGATCGTTCCCCATCTGCGGCAAGTTGTTTTTTCATCCACTTTCATTTCTAATAATTTATCGTTTCTTTATTTCGTTTATTAAGCACAGGTAACTTCCCCTATGTTGTCTATGGTGTCAGTGTTTGTTGGCTTCTTATAATATGACTAATAAATGTCGGGCCCCTCAGTTAACCCCTTTCTTCTAGTTTATTACATAACGAAGGTTTCAAATTCGGCAACATTGATGCCTACAGGTAGCATGAGTGGGTTTTTTGATCGGTTGCCTTCACCCAAAAAGATCACGTTCTCGTGACGCCTGCGCCAGAAAGGATGTTCGACATCCGCCGCCAAGGTCTGTGAGGGGTGGCGCTGGCTAACACTTCTAGGATTCTGCTAGGAAACATAAATACCCAAGAAAGTGGAGCGGGAAGGGGCGTCATGGTAGCTCATTTCTTAGAGCATCGCACGCGAAACGCGAAGGTTTTGGGATCGTTCCCCACCTGCGACAAGTTGTTTATTCATCCACTTTCATTTCTATTAATTTATCGTTCCTTTATATCATTTATTAAGCACGAGTAATTTCCCCTATGTGGTCCATGGTTGTCAGTGTTCGTTGGCTTCTTATTATATGAGAAATGCATAAAGTACGATATATTTTTATGAAGTACACGCACAATCTTTTTCAAAGCTAAAAGAAATTAGCTTCACTTCACTGCTCGAAGTAGCCTTTTTTTTATTTGATTACCAATAAAGTAAAAAAAAAGCGCGAACGTCGCAAACACGACTTCTGTGCTGTGCGAGAGTTGCTACGCAGATGACTGCCCCGTGGAATCATATTTAGTCAAGTGAGAAAGTTTCTTCTTTGCTCGCCTCAGATATGAGCATATAGAATGCCATGCTGGCAAACTTGATGTCTGTAAAAATCATGTTTGAAGCGAACAGCTTCTTTTTTTTCTCCTCTTTCTTCCATTTTGGTGGTTTATCAGTGGCCGATGGTCGGTCGACGAACTCGGCATGGAAAATGTTCGTTCGTTCGTTCGTTCGTTCGTTCGTTCGTTCGTTCGCTCGTTCGTTCGCTCGCTCGTTCGTTCGTTCGTTCGTTCGTTCGTTCGCTCGTTCGCTCGCTCGTTCGTTCGTTCGTTCGTTCGTTCGTTCGTTCGTTCGTTCGTTCGCTCGCTCGCTCGCTCGCTCGTTCGTTCGTTCGTTCGTTCGTTCGTTCGTTCGTTCGTTCGTTCGTTCGTTCGTTCGTTCGTTCGTTCGTTCGTTCGTTCGCTCGCTCGTTCGTTCGTTCGTTCGTTCGTTCGTTCGTTCGCTCGCTCGCTCGTTCGTTCGTTCGTTCGTTCGTTCGTTCGTTCGTTCGTTCGTTCGTTCGCTCGCTCGCTCGTTCGTTCGTTCGTTCGTTCGCTCGCTCGCTCGCTCGCTCGTTCGCTCGTTCGTTCGTTCGCTCGTTCGTTCGTTCGTTCGTTCGTTCGTTCGTTCGCTCGCTCGCTCGCTCGCTCGTTCGTTCGTTCGTTCGTTCGTTCGTTCGTTCTTTCGCTCGCTCGCTCGTTCGCTCGTTCGTTCGTTCGTTCGTTCGTTCGTTCGTTCGCTCGTTCGCTCGTTCGTTCGTTCGCTCGTTCGTTCGTTCGTTCGTTCGCTCGCTCGCTCGCTCGTTCGTTCGTTCGCTCGCTCGCTCGCCCGTTCGTTCGTTCGTTCGTTCGTTCGTTCGTTCGCTCGTTCGCTCGTTCGTTCGTTCGCTCGTTCGCTCGTTCGTTCGTTCGTTCGTTCGTTCGTTCGTTCGCTCGCTCGCTCGTTCGTTCGTTCGTTCGTTCGTGCGTTCGTTCGCTCGCTCGCTCGTTCGTTCGTTCGTTCGTTCGTTCGTTCGTTCGTTCGTTCGCTCGTTCGTTCGTTCGTTCGTTCGCTCGCTCGTTCGTTCGCTCGTTCGTTCGTTCGTTCGTTCGTTCGTTCGTTCGTTCGTTCGTTCGTTCGTTCGTTCGTTCGTTCGCTCGCTCGCTCGCTCGCTCGCTCGTTCGTTCGTTCGTTCGTTCGTTCGTTCGTTCGTTCGTTCGTTCGTTCGTTCGTTCGTTCGTTCGTTCGCTCGCTCGCTCGTTCGTTCGTTCGTTCGTTCGTTCGTTCGTTCGTTCGTTCGCTCGTTCGCTCGTTCGTTCGTTCGTTCGTTCGTTCGTTCGTTCGTTCGCTCTCTCGCTCGCTCGCTTAAATTGACAATCATCGTCGATGGCTTCTGCACCATTTTTTTCTTTCTTTCGTCGATTTGCACGACCAAAACCGTAACAATAGCGCGACAAGTAACACGGAAAAAGCGTCTTTGACATTTCAGGTCGCGCGGCGTTGAACCGAAGTGTTTTCATTAAATTATTCCTAAGCCACACGCCCATGGCGCACTCTCTCTCTTGGCTATCGGAGCGTACAGTTCGCCGGCCCGTTTCTCGGCTTCGGGAATCGAGGCCGTTCCGCGCTAAATTAGCGCGGCGGCAGCGCAGCGTAAACACAATCGGCGTCGAAACAGCGCTTGCCCGGCAGTCGGGATCTCGTTTCGTTAGTGCCCTTCGCGCGGGGGGCGCAGAATTAGAAAGAGTCTTCCCCGCCACCGTGCTTTCTCCACAATCCCTGTCTGATCTTTTGAAATCCAATTTCGGCTTCCGCCCTCGAGTGTTGGCTCAGCGGAAACAGCGTTCACACACACGCGCGGATATAGGGACAATGCGCCTGGCGCTCCAATTGACGCTCGTCTCACCCTCCTGAATCGCACAATAGGCGAGGCCCACTTGGAGCTGCCTGCGAACCTATTCGCATAGCGATGTCTGTTGTTACGATGGGGATGCCGTTTTTTTCCTGTGATAGGTTAATAACGTTCGGCGCCTGGACAACGACAGCAGTGTCGCAACTACGCCCTTTTTACTTAAGCCGGCGGAATTGATGCGAAGCCGCGCAGAGTACCACTTTTGGAGCGCAACGAACCATTTAAAGTGACTCTGTATTGATAATACTTGTAATTGCGACGAAGGAGCGTTGGTGAACTGGCAAAAGCAGACAGTGGGGTTGAGATCGTTGAGAGCAAAACACAATGACGTGGGCGTACTTTATGCACCTAATCTAGTACTTCTGTTTTATGTATGTGCCTACACGTAGGAAATGAAGGGCAAAGCACGCGAAAAGGCTATTGCTCAAAGCGCTATTAACGTAACCATAAAAAACAGCGTAGGAGTTTACTAGAGTGTCGACTCACGCGCGGGCCGCAGTGAAATGTAGCCGATTGGAGAGTGTATGCCTTTTCTGGAAAGCAAGGCCAAGTTGAACCCAGATCGAAGCAAGTGCTGCTATTTCGGTGAGGGTTTAGTGAGCGGTACGATCTCTATACAGTGTAGGCATACCGTGCTTTCAAAGTTAAGCTTTGCTTAATTTTATTGATAGCGATATCCGAAATATGTCAATGCAGTTTGCAAAGATCGTTTTTTTTTTCTCTCTGGCCGACATTGCGTGACAGTTTGGTCAAGACATAGGGTCTCTACACACGTTCAGTCAAAATCCAGCAGGATATGCCGAGTCGACTGCTCCAGGAATGTAATTTTCACCAGACAAAAGGTCTCAGTACAGAAAGGGCGACAAAACATTTGCGGCAACGGAGTGCCAAAACATCTTGTGTATCGTCAAAATAAACTGAAGTGAGCACAGTTATTCTACTGAGCAAGTTGTGTCCAGCGTGTGGAAATATCTTAAAACGATTTTGTAAAGCCCCGGTGCGGTAACAGTAAGTATTCCGTGGAAACGGCGATACTCGACAGCCAACGGCCTGTGCCCATTCCACTGCGGGGATTTTGACCAGCACCCACCTTTCACGGCGACGTGCAGGCTAGCGCTGGCTGTCTGCCCTTCCTCGTTGGCCGCCACGCAGGTGTACTTTCCCGCGTCCTGGACAGTGGTGTCCAGAACCAGCAGGGTGCCGTTGGCAAACACCTTCTGGCGGTGATGGAAGGGCAGCTTACGCCCGTCTGAAATAAACAGATACGAGAAACTTTGTTTAGAACAATGCGCCTTGGACCCGAAGGAATACAGAGCGAGCGCTATACATAGGGTAGATTGTAGAAGAAGTAAAGAAGCATGGTTAGGCATGGCGCATTCAAGAACTTGTTGGTGTATACGCACAGAAAAAAAAAGAAGCGGGGGGGGGGGGGGTTGGTGCGATCAGAAGAACGACACAAGAAACAGCGTAGTGTTAACTCGGTAATGAAACGACAGAGAATGCGTGAGAGGGGATCGGTAACTCGGCACGAAGATGCTACTCATGAAGAGGAATAGCGTACAACACGCACGAAACTGAACAAAGTGTGATGCTTTGTCTTATTATGTTTTGTGTAGTAAGATACAATCTAATATTTTGCTCCTAGTTGCTCACATGAAATCGACAGAGACCTCCTGCTCCTTGTGAACTTCAATTTTGCGCGTAAGTCCTTTCAATACACGTAGCCACGAACGATAGTGCGATATTGTTTTGAGCAAGTTCTTGCGCAAAGGCTGCGTCGGTTGTTTGGTGCTGGCGTGGAGCTTGCTCCTCTACGCAATTTTCACTAACACTTCCGGTCACGCCCCTCATATCTAACGAGTCTACATAACGCGTAAGGCTACGGTCACTGCGCTACAAGCGCGCAACTCAATCGATTCTTCTCAGAAAGCACGTGCCGTGCTCTGCCCACATCTCGGGAAATGTGTACGACACCCGGACCGCGCCTCTATGCGCTGTAAGGAATAAGAACCTCCTACAAAGGTTCGAAGTCGGGCGCAAATATACGTCCCTGTACGGACGGGCGCCCCAGTGCAAGCAGGAACCGAGCTTTAACTAAGACGATCCCAGACACTTTCTTCGATACTTCCCCCTTCCTATTCCTGCACCTTTATGCGCCGTCTCTCCTCCTCCGTGACCTTTCCTCAACCCTCCCCTCTCCTCTCTCCCCACGTGACTGAGCTCGCTTCTCGATGCGAAAGGAAGCCCTGCGTGCTCGGATTTGCCTCGCACTTTCCTCTCATCGGATGCGGGTCACGTATAGGTGCTTCTGAAACGAGACGGCGCCCGGAACAGCGGGCGCGCAGGTTTATTTCGCTCCATTATTTGTCTTTCTTTTTATCTTTTTTGTCTTCTAGTTTTGTCTCGGCTCCGTTGAGAGGGCGGGGTCCTTCCTGCTTTCCCGTGCACTCCCAACCTGATCGCCGGTGCCTCTTTCGCCTCGTATTGATTTCCAAAGGGAGCTGCCAATTAGGGAAGGCCGCATTTTCAGTTTATATGGGAGCAGCGCCTTTAATCTCGCAGTCCCTGCAGGCAGCTAGGGTCGCTCCCGCCTCAGCAGTTGCTAAGGGAAGCAATAAGAGAAAACTTCCGAGGGGGGACCTCCTCCAATTTTGCACTCTTGCCGCTCTCGAAACCGGCAACGTGCGAAGATGTCTTGCACGACAGACGCTTTCTCTCTCTCTCTTTTCGCAAACAAGGCGAAAGCAAAACAAAAAGCAAAGAAAAGTTGATGAACTGTCGTAATGCAAACGAGCCAGGCACGTGAAAGAGGGCATAGAGAGGGGGGCAATGCGAGAGGCAGGAACTGCACAGGCACTGAGAGCGGGGGGGGGGGGGGTTGGCGCTTCTTCATTTGGCGACACCGCGACTTCGCTTCGCCGTTGTCGCCGTTACATTGCCTCTGTTGCTGCTGCTGGGCCGTTATGCTCCAGGTCGAAGTAAATGTAAACGCGAGTAACGTGTCTTCTCGACGACTTTCTCTCGCAGTCTCCGCGTTTCTTTTTGCGCTTCTTATTGAGCGATCCTTGTTCGCCTCCGGTGTTGTTTTTGCTTTTGATTTCCGCTTCCCTCTTCAAAAGGGCGAGCGCGCCAAATCAAGTTTATTAGCGCGGCCGTGGCGCTAGTATTGCGACACGCCTTGCTAGCTTTTGGGCTTCTCGTAATCTTCCGGCATGAGTGTGCTGTTCGATAAAAAAAAGGAAGAAGGAAAATAAGAAGAAAAAACAATGAGAGAGGAACCATTTATACAGGAGTGTTTCGACTGGATGTTTTTCCTGTTTATCTTTACGGAGTTCTTGTCCTTCCCTTGCTGCCTTCCAGTTTCCGGAGTGAGGTTTAACTTTCGAGCAATCTCTGGATCTAAGTAAGTTGTCCGTTTACCCTTCCTTACTTCCCTTTGGTACCAAATGGCAGCCGTAAATTTAATCAGCCCCGGTAATAGGAGTTTGATACTCGCATTGCACGAAAAGAAAAAAAAAACGAAAGGAACTTTCGGAAATGTTTCTTTCGAGTACGCGGATAATAGAATAGACGCTTTCTTGGGGGGTGTGAAGGTGAGAACCATTGGGACGCAGCTTATATATATTTAGGTGCTCAATGTGTCCTTTGTGGTTTTAGTGTTCAAACTAGCAAAAGTAAACAGGCCTGGGCATGGTTAGTGGAACTGTGTATAGTTAGTGTAACAGGGGAACTGGATTTATGTAGCAGTTCCGCAATATTTTTTTGCAGTCTCTGCATAAAGGTTTAAACATGTCTACATGTCTCCAAGCGTATCAGATGTATCCGTAGGCCTGGTCCTACGCGTTTATTAAAAAAAAAAACATTTGTATAGCAGGAATTGAGCACGGCTTTAATTAGTACTGTGTACACTGCAAAAGCAAAAAAAAGAAAGGATAGGAAAGAAAAAAAAGAAAGAGCCATTAAATCATCTTTGCGGTTACGGTTGGTAAAGAGAAAGCTTGCTCGCACAAAATGATGCCGTGTTTAAATTTCGCACAGCGTTCATAGAGTGCACATGTTCTCAAGAGAGAGAGCGTAAACTTTAATTTCAAATCAGCAAGATTTGAGTCCGGCGTCTTTTAGTGGGTCTGGGCACCCGCCGCGGACGCGGTTCCGAGACCTTGTCTCGAAGCGGCTTCCTCGGCTCGCTGGACGGCCCAGAGTTGTTCTGTCAGGTCAGAGCTGAGCAGTGCGGTCATCCAGCGTGACTGGAGGCTGGCGGTGGAAGAGACGGAGGGGTCGGCACTGCCCGACTTGTTTGTTAGGTCCCGACACTCCCATAGCATGTGATTTAGTGTGGCAACCTCGCCACACGATGTGCATCTGTTTGTAGTGTACATGTCTGGATACATGGCGTGCATGAGTCTGGGGTTTCTGTAAGAGTCTGTTTGTAATTGTCTGAAGTGTACAGCTTGCGTCCTGTCTAACATAGCGTGAGGGAATGGGTATATGCGTCTTTGTAATTGGTAGTGTGCCGTGATGTCGTGAAAAGTGGTCATACGATCCTCCCATGCCCAGACGTTTGCAGTACCCCGCGGGGGCTCTTCCTCCGATGCTGCTCGGTGAGTCAGGCCTCGAGCAACGCCGTGAGCCGCTTCGTTGGGGGTGCTCATTCCAGTGTGTGCCGGGATCCACAGCAAATGCCTTCGGGTATCAATGTCGGCCTCTCCCTGGTGTATGGGATGTCGCTGGAGTATCTGATACGCCTCTTGCGAGATGCGCCCATTTGCAAAATTGCGAATTGCCGTTTGCGAGTCACAGATCACGTATGTAGCTTTGGTTTGTGTGAGGGCCAGTGCTATGGCCGCTTCCTCTGCCGCTTCGGCATGTGCCGTGTTCACGGTGACGCTCGTGAGGTGGTTGCCTCGGTGGCTAGTAACTGCTGCCACGAAACTCTTCCTGTCTCGATAGCGGGCTGCGTCGGTGAAGACCGTATCCTTGTCATTAGAGTAACTTTTGTTCATTTGTTGTGCCCTGGCTTTACGCCTCCCCGTGTGGTGTTGGGGGTGCATGTTGCGAGGCAATGGGGGTACGTATAGTTGCTCGCGTATGGGTCTTGGAATGTCTACTTTGACGCCATGTTGCGAGTGGTATGTGATGCCGAGATTTTCAAGCACGTGTCTGCCCGGGCGGGTCTTGGATAGGCGTTCAAGTTGGGACACTTGTTGCGCCTCCACGAGTTCTTCGAGCGTATTGTGTAGGCCTAGTTCTAAGAGCTTGGTGGTGCTGACTCCAGGCGCAAGTCCCAACGCACATTTGTACGCCTTGCGTATGAGCGCGTTGAGCTTGTTTTTTTCCGCAACCGTCCAGTTGTGAAACGCTGCCGTGTACCTTATCTGGGAAATGACGAAGGCTTGGATGAGTCGGATGACGCTGCCTTCGCGCATGCCCGCGTGTTTGTTGGTGATGCGTCGAATGAGCTGCATCGTGCTGGTGGCCTTTGCCGTTATCTTGCGAAGTGCTTCGCCATTGCCACCCTTATGCTCTATCATCATTCCTAGTACCCGGATTTTCTCTGCTATCGGGATGGGTAGGCCATTTGATGCCGTTAATTGGATCTTTTGCTTTTCCTGGGGGGTGTAGCATTTAGGTGGGCGCCCCTTTCTGACTGGTCTATACAGCAGCAGTTCGGATTTTTCGGCCGAGCAGGCGAGTCCCGTGCCCACGAGGTAGTTTTCTACGCATTGGATGGCCTGTTGTAAACGTTGCTCGATCGCTCCGTCGCTGCCCGTTGTCGTCCAGATCGTAATATCATCCGCGTATAGCGTGTGATGCAGTCCTTCGATTTGAAACAGTTGGTCGGGCAACCCCAGCAGGACGAGGTTGAAGATCATTGGCGAGATCACCGAGCCTTGCGGGGTGCCCGAGCTGCCGATGTTGATTTGCTCTGACTGTAGTTGCCCCACTCGCATGCGAGCGGTTCTTCCCGTGAGGAAGTCTCGGACGTAGTTGTACGTGCGCAGGCCGAGATTTAGATTGTCTATTTGTCGCAATATGGCATCGTGGCGAACGTTATCGAAGGCCCTCTTCAGGTCCAGCCCGAGGATGGCTTTCGTCGAACGCCCCGGATTGTCTATGATTTGGTGTTTTAGTTGCAGAAGGGCGTCTTGCGTGGAGAGATGTCTTCTGAACCCAATCATGGTGTGTGGAAATAAGTCGTTGTCCTCGAGGTAATCCGTGAGTCTATTGAGAAACGCGTGCTCCATTAACTTGCCCACGCAGGACGTGAGGGAGATGGGGCGCAGGTTTTCCAGCTGTAATTTCTTTCCGGGTTTCGGTATCAGTGTAATATTTGCTTCTTTCCATTGTCGGGGTAGCTTGCCGTGCGCCCAGCACTCGTTAATGTATTTTGTTAGTTTCTCGATCGATCCGTAATCGAGATTGCGTAGTGCCCGATTGGGTATTTGATCGGGGCCAGGGGCCGACTTGGTGTTCAGCTTTACGAGGGCCGCCTGGATTTCGGCTACGGAGAATTCCTCGTCTAGGGTGGCGTTGCTTTCTCCTGAGTAGTCTGGATATATTTGCGGTGGCGTTTGGGATATGTAAAGGCGTTCCGTATCCCGTAGGAATTGTTCTTCCGTTCCCCCGTAAGCGTGTATGATTTTGTATATGCCTTGCATGTGTGTGGTCTTGGTGTTGGCGGGATCGATCAGGTACCGCAGTATCTGCCACGTGCGACGCGTGGTGAGTTGACCATCCATCTCCGCGCATTTCTCTTCCCATTGTTGATGTTGCAGGTTAAGCGCGTGCTTTTCTATTTCTTTGTTGAGCTGTGCTATCCGTTTACGCAGTCTCCTATTGTGTCTCTGTTGTTTCCATCGGTGCTGCAGGTTAGATTTGGCTTCCCACATGTGCAGCAACCGGGAGTCTATTGTCTCGAGCCCAGCTGTCGACGGGATCGTTTGCGTCATGCGCTCGATATCCCACCGCAGTTGGTCGGTCCACTGTTCTATATCTGTGATGTCTTCCATCTGTTGCTCATCACGATGTTTGCGTAGCCAATTCCAGTTGGTGATCTTCATTTGACGACCGGCATTGTGTTCCTGCGGACCGCCTTCTGCTTCTATGGAAATAATGTAGTGATCGCTCCCCAAGTCTTGCATGGTGTTTGTCCAAGTGACTTTGCGTGTGTTGCGCGTGAAAGTAAGGTCCGGCGTCGTGTCAGTGCTTACGCTGTTGCCCTGCCTTGTTGGTGCCGCGGGGTCGGTGACCAGCTCGAGTCCGGCGTATTGCGCCGTTGCCCATAGATGGGTGCCTTTGGGGTGATCGTGCTTGTAACCCCACGCCGTGTGCGCTGCGTTAAAGTCCCCCCCAATGAACAGCTGTTGCCCCTTGGCGATGTCGATTGCCCGTTTGAAGAGGACATGGAAGCGGTGCTGGCGGCATCTGGGACTGCTGTAGACGTTGAGTACGAAGATGCTATTGCGGGTCTTGCGTGGTGGAATTAATTCTACGAGAACGTTTTCGATGTCTCTGATTTTGGTATCGTGTTCGATAACTGTGTGCGCTCGCTTGACCAGTGTGGTGACGTTTGGTTTCTCCGCCTTGCCTGTTATAGACTGGTACCCCGCGAGTTTGGCGGGACCATTCGTTTCCTGCAGTATGATGACGTCTGGGCGTTCGGGGATCGTTTTCAGGTATTGTTGTAAGTGCGCTCGTTTGTTTTGGTAACTTCTGCAGTTCCACTGCCATATCGTGTGTTTTTGTTTCGATGAGTGTCGGGCCATGCTTATATCTTGTTACATGTGTTGCGCCGCTTCCCTATGCGACGGTACGATCGTGCTGTTTGCGGCTTCTAATCTCGACAGTCTGAGGTGAACACTCTCCAGGCTCCGCTGGATGGTACGCGTGATGGACGCGATGATAGTTTCCTCGAGATTGCTGAAGCGAGCCTCGAGTGCATCTATTCGCGCGTCGCGTATCGCTGCGCGCGTGCGTTTGGGTCGTGTTGCCTCTGTAAGGGTGGGAGTGGGTCTTCGTTTGGTATCGGGGAACTCGACCTCGTCGTCCTCTATGGGTTCCTCTTCTGTTCCCTGCGTGGCCTGAGTGGTCTGTGAGGGAGCGGGCCTGCGTTTAGTGTCGGGGTATACGACTTCGTCGTCGTCTATTGGATGTTCTTGAGTCTCATGCATGGCCTCTGTATCGGTACCGCTCTTCACGGCATGCTGGAGTTGTTGTATGAGGTCGTCTTTTTCGCGAATCTGTGTCTGCATGTGTTCTATTTGCTTCTGCAGCGCTTGTATCGCCTGTGTTAATTTAGTTACCTCCGTCTCTGTTTTAGCGGGTGCTTTGTCGCCAGCCTTCGTGGTTGGTGCTCGTTTTCCCGTGACCGCATCTGCCCAGCTCACCTTCTCGGTGGTTTCGGTGTCTCTTGTTGAGGTCCTTCTGGGGGTGCGGCTGCGAGACCGGCGTTGCTGCTGCTGCTGCCGTGGGTTTGGGGTGCGGCTCCGGGACCGGGAGCGGCCTCGGCTGCGGGTCCTGGATCTCGAGCGTGGCTTGCCGGCGGGGCTGGTGGCTTTGGCGGCCGCCTCCGCTTCCTCGTTGGCCCTGTGTCGTTCCCATTGCCTCTTTGTCACGACGTAGGGGGTCTTGTACCTTGCGCGGCAGTTGCGATCCGCTGTCATGTGTGTTCCCCCGCACAGCTTGCAACGTGGGGAGCACTGGTGGTCGGGGCCTGGGTTGAGGGCGTCACAACCACGGCACACTTTGTCCTGAGGATTGGGGCACACGTCCATGCGGTGACCGAGTCTCCCGCAGCAGTGACACATGTCGACTTGCTTGCGATACAGGGTGCAGCGAAGTAGGGCGCCGCCGTACCTGACGTAGGAGGGCACTCGCGGTCCTTGAAAGGCCACTATGACCGTCTTGGTGTTACTGAGCCGTTTGGCTGCCAGGGCGTCGGGGTTGCGGGCGTGAACGATGTTGGTGTGAATGGACTTGGCGTCCTCCTCCAACGGGATTCCCCTGATGATTCCCTTCACCGTGTAGTCGGGGGCCGTCTCATAGGCACTGACCTCGTGGCGGCGATCACCGATGGTGATGGCTTCTAGTTGTCTGTACTTAGCGGCGTGAGTAGCGTGAGGTGTACTCACGACTATGATGTTTTGGCGGTTGTTGGTGCACACCGTGTCCTCCCCTGCTTCTTGCCCCGGTACGTTGGCCGCCCGGTAAATGGCCGACGCGAGGAGCACGGTTCCGGTGGCGGCAACGTCGAGGCCTCCTCTTGGTCGTATCACGACCTTGAAATCACTTCGTGGGAGTAGTGGCATTTTACTGTTCCTGATGACTTGCTGCTTGACGTTACGCTGTCTTTGACGCGAACGCAGTCGGTCGCCGTTCGCTCCCTCGCCGGTGCGGGAGTGGGTTCCGTTCTGGGTGTTGCTTTGCGCGGCCTCGCGGTTGAATTGGGTCTTGTATCGAATGGTGCACCAACCGTTGCCTTGGAGAAACTCTTCAGGGGAGATGTCCTCCCCGTTCACTTGAACTTCCATCACCGCTCCGGCGAAGCGAGCTCCGGTGAGGGTTAGCGTGGAGCTGGTCAAAAGCCTCTGTGATTGGGAAGGAAGTCGTTTCCCACCTTGAATATGGTGCCAGTAGAATCTTGGTGACTTCCTGCACAGCTGGTGTTACATTCATGAGGTGAATGAGCGATAATCACAGCGAAATTCTTGGAAAACGGAGCCGACGTGAAGTGCGTTCGCTCCCTTCGGCGACTTCTTCTTCTTTTCCACATGTTCTCAAACTTTTCAAAATTTTTTTCCGCTATATTGCGCTCATTTCATCTGATGCTACAAGTGTTCAACCGTTAAAATGCATAACTTCTTTGATTATGTTTACAGCTGAATAAGTGCCCCCAATGAGTGGCCAGCTTTGAATGTCTGTGTAGAAGCGCGAAGCATCCCAGAAATGCGTACATTTTATGCAAACATGACCGCACGGCCCTCCGTTGCTACGGAGCTGGACAGTCTCTAATTTCCTGGACTCGATTACTGCGGATAGCAGACTGGGAGCTCTCAATGAGCACGGAAGGTATTTGAACCTGTATAGTCGCTCGCCTTTTACATGGAAACTGCTCAGTTCTTTCTATACTGGAATAAACTGTGCAATCCTTCGGCCAGGCACGCCCAAGCCATTTCCACGCTCAGAACTGCCTCCCCTTTTCCAGCTTCTGCGGCTGTGTGCCAACTTATGCTATGCGTTTTCGAAGAGTGCGCACGCCTTCCTTGATTGCTCCTCGCTACAACACAAACATCGTGCCGAAGCAGTTTCCCGCCTCGCGCTATGCAACATCATTGGTGCATTCTGGTGCATTGACCCGGCTCCTAGCTGCACGCCCTCTGATGTCTAGGGGCTCTACACTGCATTACAGGTGGTCAACGGAAAAAAGAAGAAAGAAAGGACAAGTCCTGACCATTTCGTAGCTAATAAAAGATAGAGAGATATTTAATATGAGAGAAAAGCTGAGAGGTCGGCCTGAATCAACGTTCTGACCTGCTACTCGGTGCTGCAGAGCGGAAAGGGTGTCGGAAGAAAGAGCAGAGAAGACGCTGATTATGAGGGGGAAGACGGCAGTGAAAAACTAGCACGGTCCGAGACTCTTCAAAGTATCTTGTCCAGTCCGCTCTCATACGAAAATTTGGTGAGGCTGGTGACAGTGGCGTAGCCAGAAATTTTGTTCGGGGGGGGCTACGCCACTGGCCCCATGTGTATATATATATATATATATATATATATATATATATATATATATATATATATATATATATATATATATATATATATATATATATATATATATATATATATATATACATATATATATATATATATACGGCAGAAATTTTGCTGGAGGAAGCTTTAGCTCGGGTGCTCCTATTTAAATACATGTAGAAGGGGAATTCGTTTTTCCCTGCAACCACTTCACCATATTTGAGGAGGTTTGTTGCATTTAAAAGAAAAAGTTTAATTCTAGTGACTACTGGTCTCGAATTTTTCATTTAGGTGGTCAATTATTTATTAAAAATTGGCCAAATCGAAAATTTTCAGAAAACGAAACTATCAAGCTTAAAACTCCGTGACTCAACAATGAAAAATGATATCACAATTCTGTGAATTGCACCTAATAGTACATCTACAGCGGACAAAATAGATATGTTACACATCAATCTCAGAAAAATTTAGTATTGTGGAAATACGGCTTGTGCAGAACCCTTGTACACAACGTAACCAATTCACGTAAGATATAAATTGACATAGCAAACTTGTCCGCTTTGACTGTTATAATAGATGCCGTGTACAGAACCACAATGTCTGTTCTTCATGCATAGCTATTAGTTTGTAAACATCGTGCTTCTATTTTTTCAAGCTTTCGAATTTTTCAAAATATTTTAAACAAAATTTAGGCCCTAAATTGAAGTTGTGTTTCCAACAGAACTAGGATTTAACTTTCTCTCTCAAATGCAAGTAATTTCAATAAAATCGATTAGCAGGATTTTCTAAGAAAAGCGTTTCTGCGTTTTACAAGTACTTGAATAGGCCGCGTTGGATTGGGCCCGAGCTAAAGCTTCTTCTTAAACAATTTGTCAAGGGATCAAATCCATGAATAATAACTGCATTGTCATTGCCAAAGATGATGCAAACGAATTCTTGAACCCTACGCACAGTTAAAACAATAAAATGTGTATTTTTTCATAAAAGAATATCCTCGTGTGCCAAAAATTTTGCCCAAAATAAATGATATCAATGCTTCCATATTTTTGTCTATTTATTAAGTACGAACTTTAGAACTATATCAGTATCAGGAAAGCAGTGCATGCCGCTGATATGAAAAATTAAACGGCAATGAACTGAACAAGTTGAGGACAAATATGTTAATGAAATTTTGTCATTCAAGAACCGTGCTTACATTCTTGTATATATGGAATGGCCAGTGAAAAATCTCAATGACGCTGTAATTTGTTTTAATGTATTACGCAGGAGCAGCTGTCACCGGTCGTGTATCGTGAGTAATTGCACCGAAATTATAGTCGCAACAGAGGGCACGCATAAAAAGCAGGAATTCTGCAAGATATACGAGAGCAAGTCAAATGAATGTGAGCCAACAACGGGGTACTTTATTTAAAAGTAGTCTTCATGAGAATTTAGACATTTGTCCCATAGACTAATGAGTCGCGTGATTCCCGTCTTATAAAACTCCTTGGGTTGCTGCTTCAAAAAGTCTGTATCTGGTTCCCTTGAGCTGTTTTTTTCGGTTGCCCCAAAATGTAGAAGTCGCAAGGTGACAGGTCTGAGCTGTATGGCGGATGCTGCAGCGTTTCCCACTTGAACTTTGCCAGATTTGTATTAACCACATAAGCGACGTGGGGACAGGCATTGTCGTGGAACAACATGACCCCATTCGTCAATTTTCCACGTTGTTCATTCTTAATTGCGACACGCTGCCGTTCTGGCGTTTCATCGGAAACAATTGATAGCCTCTCAAGATTTAGCAAATTCTATCAGTAATGGACCCTGACGACCGAAAAAGAAGACAACAACACCTTTCCAGTGGAAATGACGGCCTTTGCGTTCTTTGGGCGTGGTAAATTCGAATGTTTCCACTGTAAGCTTTGCCGTCGTGTTTCAGGCTCGTAGTAGTGGCACCAAGGTTCGTTCCCGATCACAATTGCGAACAAGAAGTCGTCATGCTCATTGTGATACTCGATCAGATGAATCAAGGCAGCGCGAAACTTCTCCGTCTTCTCGCGATGGATAAAAATCTTGGGGATCCATTGCGCATCAAAGAGCCGATAACCGAGAAGCTCATGATTTATGGCGTGAACCAAACCGTGACTGATGTTTAAACCGTCTGCCAGTTCATCGATGCTTATCCTCCGTTCTTGTTTCATCAGCTCATGAACCTTTGAAATTGTGTGGGGGGTGATCGCACGATGGTTTTGGCCCGGTCTTGGAATGTCTTTACAACGTCCTTTAAACCGTTTGCTCCAACGCTTCACAGTGGTCAATGAAATGCCGTGTTCAACGTAAACGGCAGCCATACGGCCATTAATTTCTGTTTTGGAAACACCTTTAGCTGTCAAAAACTTCGCGACACCGAGCTGTTCAACTTTTGAAGTGTCCATTATGTGACGCAACCATATTCAACCCAGTGTATGAGAGCATTAAAGAACATTTATCTTCACATCTGCGTGTCACTTTTGTAAATGAGACACGCCGTTCTCCTACGCGCATGCCTCGCAGATAATGAACCGAACCATTATTGCGCGGTTAGGGTAGGCTCACTTTCATTTGACTCGCCCTCGTACATTAGAAATGCAAAGATACAATGGGATATACAAATGCGAAAATACGGCTTGATAAAGGACAAAAAGTGTGACTGGAAACAAAGTTCACTGCATGTGTACACAAAACCTCGCAACAAGATATATAAGTATACGTATAAGTCTCCAATGAGTCTATGTATGTAAGAAAAAGTAACTGTACATAATGCGTCAAACAAGGCAAATAAACATGTTGCACAATCATGGATTCACAGAATCCTAGACTCCGCCCCCATTCCATCCACTCCCCCCGATGTATTGCGCGCGACGGAAGGCGACGCGCTTCCTCCCCGCTTTTCTCGTTTCCGCACACAAGACTGAGCCACCATCGTAGGCTCACCCATTCCACCTCCCCTCCTACGCTTTCACTCGCACATACAGCATCACCCTTGGACTTTATACAAAACATGAGGGCGACGGCGACGGCAGGAATGCGCCTGGAGTGTCCATATAATTGCTTTCGCAATAATATAATAAACGTATCCGACAACTGAAGCGTCCCGTCGCCCATTACTTTCCGCAAAAGAAGTATCAAAATCGAACTTTCACCATGCGACAATTCGCTGCGCCGCAACAATGTATTTTTTTCTGTGGGGCGGAGGCACCGAAATGGAAAAAAAAAACGCATAGGAAAGTATGTTGGCCAGAATCGAATGCCTACATCGGGCACCTAATGGGGCTACGGAATTAATACCGAAGAAAACATGAGACGCTTGGCCCACTGAGAACCATACGCATACTGCTCAGTATCCTACACCGGCGAAACAAGACTTTCCAGAAAGGTTCCGCTCAAGGAACGCGGTGCAATCCTTCGAGTCCCCACAGTGATGGCGGCCAGTGACCATTTTTTTTTCTTGTCTGCTAGCCAGAAAGCTTCCAAAACTCTGTCAGGTGAAAATCCACACGGCCAGAGCAAACCGAACGCCCACCGAAGTGCACCGCGCGGTGGTCGGGGCCATACGAGAAAAACATATGCGCTCTGGCTCGCTCTGGCAGCCCGCGGTTAGGGTAGCGAGAACAAAAAAAAATTGAAGATGCTCAATGTGTCCTCGGCGAATAAAAGTCAAAGTAGAAAAAATAAATAAGAACGTAGTTACTTTGGCTGGCTTTAGTGTCTTGACATGGATGATCTGGCGTAGGTTAAAAAAAATGTTGATATTTTTTTTATGTGACATGACGGCACAAATGAACCACCCCAACGCATCGTCTCATTGGACCTCGCTGCGTGCTTTGTCAACTCGTCTGCTAGTGTGTTGATTTGGCTTGTCTCGTTGTATGTTCCGATGTAAGACTTCAGAAAAGTCAATGGGCGTTTGGCGTCAAGTGTTTATAACAACATTAAACCCACAAAGTTCCGCAATTGAAAATTTAAAGCACAACTTTGGAAATGCCAATGCACGTTTCACATCAAGAGCTTATGAGATTTATGCCCATAAAGTTTCGCAATTGATATCCATGCGCTCCATAGATTCCGTGGCCTCAGTGAGATGCCGCGGCGAGCCCGCTCACCATCAAAGCGCCCTTGAAACTTTGTACTAGGATGGCACTGCTTGGCGTTATGTGACTGCCGGTGTATGGGCGTTGCCACGAAATCCAGCCCGAGTTCGCAATCTTCGCGGTTAAATGTCTTTTCGAGCGTCAAAAAGACATTCTAGACAAAATGCAGAGTGATTTCCGGCGCCGGGGGTCGCTTTGGTCGGCGGTGCATGGACAGCACGAAAATATTTCGGGGGGGGCTCAAGCCCCATAAGCCCCCCCCCTGGCTACGCCCCTGGCTGGTGACGAGCATCTTATAAAATATGTTCGCAGTGTAATGCTTCGCGTTCACAACTTTGATTTGCTTTAGGTCTTCCCCGCATATCGCATCGTAATGCAGCGAAGATACATTTACAGGACATTGATGGCAACACGGGAGAGATCACCTGAGTGGGCATAAGCCAAGCGTCGTGGGCTTAGAGCGGCAGCGCAGATGCACCTAACTTACGTTGGCGCTATCATTTGGTAGTATGGTTGGTTCGGAATTGTGACGCGAAATCTGCAGCGCGACAAGACGAAGTACAAAGAAGACAGCGGCGCACGTACTACAGTGATGTGTGTTAAGTACAAAGCTATCAGCGCCATCTGTGGGAAGCACGGCTGACCCACTGCCGAGGACGCCGTCAAGCGCTCACCTTTCTCCCAGTGCAGCGATCTGAGCGGATACGTGAGCAGCGCGCAGTGCAACTCCAGCGTCTCGGTGGCCACGGCGGTGCGGTTGGATCCGAAGGGCCGCACGGCGGGCGGTCCCCGCACGGCCACGCGCGCCGTCGCCTCTGCCGCGCCAGCCGAGTTGACGGCTACGCACCGCCAGACACCGGCCTCGTCGGTCCGGATGCGGGAGATATTCACATAGCTCGCCAGGTGGTTCTCGCCGTGAGAGGCCTGCGTGCATTCGTAACGCGGCGTTTCATTGTCGAAGAGGGTGAGAGAAAGAAAAACAGAGATATACGCTGTCTTTTTCTTTGCCCATCACGGTTACATATGTTTAGCGTTTCTGGAGAAAAAAGAAAAAGCGTGTGTTGTCGCCCCTCTATCTGTCTCTGTTGCGTTCGCGCCTGTGTTATTTTTTAGCTTTTCGTCTTCTTCTTTTCCTTTTTCTTTCATTTTACACCTACCAACTCTTGACAGCTCTTCTGAAGGTTCTTTTAAATGAAAGCTGGAGATCTTATCTTTTTTTGCCTGTAATACTACTTTCGGTATCGGGTGGGAGCTACGATGCGCACAGTGATATGGTAAAGACACAAACGGCACATATGTACATAAGCGCGCACACATTCAAACTGTTCATTGACCCTGAAGAAAATGCTGCAACAACTTTCATTGTGCACTGTGCGCGAGCGGTGGTTTGCCATGGGCCAAGAATGTCATGCAGTTTTAAGCTAGAGTCGTGGTAAAAAATGCAACACTGCCTTCAGAAGTTGCCTATGTGATGAATATCGACTGCAGTCGCATAAAACGCGCTTCAAGTCTTAAGTAACGTCGCACACTGAACACATCACCGAGTATAAGAACTTAAGAGTTTGCATTTAACGTAGCTCGTGAAAGCGACGTTGATGAGCCCGATGCAGTGAAGGCATGTTTGGTATTGCCTACTGGGTATTGTCTATTGTCTATTGTCGCCCCCCCCCCCCATTTCCCGAGGCTACTGAGGCCTCGGGAGGGGGGGGGGTTGCGCTGAACTCGCAAGACGGATCCATTTTGGATGGGTGCGAGCGTTATCAGAATAACGGCTGTGTGAGCCGCTGAGCAATGTTCTACGTTAGCTAGAATTATTCGCCGAAAGTTTTACAAAGATTCATCTGTTCAGGTTGCATACGAGGTAGAAAAAAAAATGCAAATTATAAAGTTGCTTTTTATGTTTTGGAACCCATTCATTCATTCATTCATTCATTCATTTAGATCAGGAAGATGCAGGATGGACCAGCCAAAACGCAACAAATTCGCTTGAAAGAAACCTGAGCCCCCCTTGTAAATGGCATACAGCAAGTGCAAACGCTCAAATGTATCTATACAACAAAAATGAGTACAGAAATAGCACACAAAAGAAGTCGTTCAGAAAAAGAAGGCATTCTGACAAAACACACACTACAGACTTCATCAAGAGCTCGATACATAAACAATATCAAATACACACAAGATATATATATTATATACATACACGTATAACTGTAGGATGAAATTTGAACAAAGAGTCGTAAAAATAATAAATAGCGTTTGATATCCCGTATACTGCAATTTTCTGCACCAACACTGTCGGTTATTAGTGTGTTCGGAAGTCGTGGCAAAGTATAGTAGATCATTTGCGCCCCAATTTTCGTCCGACAAAATGGTATACACCAAAAGTTTTGGTTTCTCCAACTGTAACTGCCTATTTAAATCTTTAAGTTAGCAAGATCTATTAAGGTGTGCCGTTTCTTAGGGCTTCCTTGCTCACAACCACCTCAGATGCTAATTGGCGTTTGGGAATCAATACGAGCTTCCTTATATGCGATTCCAATTTCCTTGTCCACGAACGTCAATTACTATTTGGCTTGGTCAGTGACAAGAAGTGTTTTCTTAATCAGTCGTCATGTGTGAAATACTGAAGCATAAACGGTGTCAACTACAAGCTAGGCGTTCTAGTGACATGTAGCTTGGCGCACATACCCTGTGGATGACCAACTATTGGTCATTAACAAACAAATGTGAAGGCAAGCTTGGTGAATGAGTAATTAAGACAAAATGCAGCAACAAAATAAACTAATAAAATTAAGCTGACTGCACTATTCAAGGCGCCGCTTTATTCCTTTCAGATGGTGAAATAAGTAAGACTGCATTTTTTGTAATTTTATGCTTATTCCCAGAGCGTAATGCGAATTCTTTGTTATCTCCCAACATCAATTTTGAAATCGCGTAGAAAAAAAAGAAATTGAAAGGGAAAAACAAGCAAGTAAATAGATAAAGAAAAATAGTGTCTATGTCTGCATTTCTGAAGGTTGTTTTAAATGCAGAAATAAATGCTAGGGATACGTTTCGTCATTATGGAAAAAAACATGAAAGACGACATTTAGATAATTGTGAACTTCAGTTCCAAGTGAATCCTACTTAGTCTAAGCCTTCTAATGTTCGCGCATGAAATAATATCCTTAAAAAATAAACAAAATGTGTACGGGAGCGTCTACAGCCGTAAAATTCTGAGCTTGGACGAGTTTATATTAAATATTCGAATACACATAATACACACAACGACAACGAAAAAAAAAACGGCGATGAATACGCATGCACACACACTTGCAAGCGCCTTTTCCTTACCTAATTAGAAAGAAACAAGTGGGTTACGATGTATTAACATACCCGTAATTGCGTGTTTTAACAATGTCCTACGTAGCGAATTCACACTTGCGATTTAGGCGATTGCTATGACAAGGAAGGAGAGAAGGGAAACGCAGTTGAGGACGGCAGAACATTAGGTGGAGCGATGAAATTAGGAAATTCGCGGGCGAAAGTTGGAATCGGTTGGCGCAGGACAGGGGCAATAGGAGATCTCAGTTGGAGGCCTTCGTCCTGCAGTGGACATAAAACAAGCTGATGATGATGATGACGACGAGGCGTTCTGGCTCTTTCGACGCCCTTCGAGCTTTTATGCGAGTTCCATTCTTGACGAATGTCCTGCAATTAACTTAAATGTGTGTGTGTGTGTGTGTGTGTGTGCGTGCGTGCGTGCGTGCTTGTGCGTGTGCGCGTGTGTGTGTGCGTGTGCGTGTGTGTGCATGTTTTCATACCATTCATCATATCATCTAACAACTAGGGCAGCATGATAGGCCGTTGCCATCGAGATCAGAGTCTTCACCGTTTTTACCTCTTACACCCTAATAACAAGGTGCACGACCTTTAGTTTCGATTTGCTCTCGTGCTTTTACAAGCTTTCTCTGTTTGTCATGGATTTCTTGTCCAGCACTACCTTACTTAATTAGACGCACATATGCAGCAGCCTCTACTTGGCCGTTAACAGGGAAGCGAAACTTCCATATTTCATTTGTTGTGGATCTCTTTTTTGTGTTTGTGTGGATCCACTTTTCTTCTTGAATGAAAATAGTGGCGCCACATTTTTTGCATATCTAGTGCTGTAGCTGGGCTAAAGTAACAAAGTTAGAATTCAAAATGACTGGCAAGTGATTAAGGTGTTTCTGTTCGAGCACTGGTTGCTGTGTAGCGGTGGTGCCACAGTTATCTCATCTGCATCGCCTCTACATACTGAGAGGAACACTATTGGCAATGAACGAGGGAGGGGTTGTGCTGAAAAACTGTTAGAACGCTGGATCGGGACCAAGTGGCCCACTGAAAGATTAGTCTGTATGCACGAGGATCAAGTTTACCTCGCTGATGTCGACCCTGCTAGATTTCATGTGACGAGCTGGAATGCCATCGACGTTCCATGTTATCTTGGGAGCCGGGGAACCTGTGGCTTCGCACTTCAGGAGCAAGGAATCACCGGATTTCACCTTGGAGTCCTTGGGCGACTCCAGTAGAACTGGAGCGGTGTCTGCGCGGATTAAATGCTTGGAGTGAACAACACAAGGCGAAAATGTAACTTCAGAGACGTAATAAGAACACACATGTATATTTCATAATTATATTCTCTATATGCTCTATGTGCTCAGTTTACTCTCTGTAGTCATAATTTGTCCAGTGTTCGGCGGTGAAATTTGCTTGCCGGAGTTGTCCACGAACATTAAAAAGGATTGCGAAAGAAACTGTTGGTCGTCTTCTGCCAGTTGCCTGCAATTGGTATTAGTGCAAGTCTAAGCCAGAAAATAAGACTTTGAGAGAATGATTTTAGGCAAGTGCAGAAAGTCTGCCTATATCGAAAGAGAGGTCATGAAAGGAAAGAGAAACGCACAATCAGCACGACGTATAATAAAAAGATTCCGTAGAAATGCCAAGCGCTACAGCAGCGCTTGGGAGTAATTCGGGGAACACGTAATTATGCAACTGCCGGAACACAAGCAGAAATGCTGAAAAAGTACACAACTTTATTCTTGAACGCAATAATAACCTGGTGATATTGAATTTAGGCAGGATATTTTCAATGTCTACGAAACAATAACTTGTTTGGTACTGTGCCCAACTGCAGCTTTATTAGTAATAAGGTAACCTAGGAGATACACATAGTATTCGCAGTTAATTGCCTTGACGCCACTACAAAATGAAGTCCACAAACAAATAATTACACAGACTTAAGACCACAAGTCGATTAGTTTAGATCTCACGAAGAAGTGACCGAGCGGCTGAAGGTTCCTTCGTTCATCGGCCGCCTCGGTAGTAAATAAATAAATAAATAAATAAATAAATAAATAAATAAATAAATAAATAATCCCGCAGAACACATAGGCGACTGACCAAATGGGTAGGTCGATAACATTTCTAATCAAATCCACTGACTGGCATGAAGGCCGCGGATAGGATGCAGAGACTCAATTCCCGACTTCAGCACTGCGCATCCGCGTGGATTTCATGCCGCTTGATGTGCCCACTACAGGCCTGCTGCAGACGTGATTGCAAGCTGTTTCACGCGCAAGAGGGATGATACAAGGAACGCGCTTTATTCATATCGACACGATAGCCTCAGGACAGCACGAAACAGGCGCAAGTACACCACGAGGCAAAGTGCGGCGAAAATCGTTTCATGCGACTGCCGCTTGACGCCTGCAGTTTTGAGTCGAGAACGAGTACTGGGCTTTCACCTCCGAGAATGAGCTGCGCCGATGCCTGCGCCTGCGCAAGCACGTTGTAGGCCATGCACTGGTATATGCCGCCATCCTGGGCGGCCACCGGGGTCAGTTGCACGAGGCGCCGGTCGTCGAGCAGGCGAACACGCGCTCCGTCGTCGAGCAGCTCCCGAGCGTCCTTGTACCATCGCACCAGGGGCGTGGGTTGGCCCGCCGCCACGCAACGCAGGGATGCCGGCTGGCCCACGTGTGCGGTCAGAACCTCGGGCACTAGACGTGCCTCCACGGGAGCTGCAGCAGAGGTGACGAAATCACAGAAACAATGAATATCAAACAAAAGAAAAAAAAGCCCCAGCAAATCCGAAGACACCTTAGCACTTATGAGCTGTGAATGCGAAAGCATTAATGTCCATTTGAATGCCGTTTAGGGGTCTTTCGAGTTATGAGTTCCTCGTGGGCAAGCGGACGCGTTGAAATGCTTAACCGCTTAGCCCAGTGGGTAACGCACTCGGCTTCTGAGCGTGGGGTCTTAAGTTCGAAACTCGCTACCGCCAGCGTTTTTCTTTTCGAGATCATTATGTTCTTTAAATACAATCATTTCTTTGTAGCGATTACCGAGCCGTAGTTAGAACGCAGGTGAGAGTTTGTGCGGACAAGGAACGCACAGATAACATGGGCCTGAGAGAGCGAGGCTGACGTGGCGTCGCGGCGATGCCCTCTCCCCTCACGCAACGCCTGGCGCACAATGGCAGCCAGCAGGAGTCCCCTTTCACCCGCTCTGCTCCGTTGAAGCGCGCACTTGACATAGCGTTTCAGCCAGTGGGAATTTAGCTGCCGTTTCGCTGTTACAGATGCCACCGTTTGTCGCTCAATGGGCCATTTGACGCTACCTCATAAAAAAAAAGAAAGAAAAAAAAAAGAAACAAGTGAAGAAAGTATAATGCACCGCGGTTTCTCAGTGGCTACGGCGTTTCACTGCTGACCCCGAGGTCGCGGCAGCAAATCCCAGCCGCGGCGACCGCATTTCGATGGCGACGGAAAAAAAAAAAAAAGACGTTTGTGTACTCTACATTGGGGGCGTGTTAAAAGCCCCCGATGGTTAGAATAATTCGAGTTTCCCACTACGATGTGCCTCATAATCACATCGTGGCTTTGGCATGTTAAGCCTCCGAACTTATTACAGAAAAATTGCCTCCAGTTCGGCGTTTTCCACAGTTAAATGGACACTAAAAAGGGAACCTGAATTAGTCTAGCCTAAATAGACGTTCTTGTAACGCTTTAGTTTCGTTAACTCCGCAGTAATAAATTTATTATTAGAAGAGAAATTTAGGGCCACAGTTGACTTGAAAAAAAATTCGCTATGAAACGCCAGCGCCTGCTACGTCAATATGACGTCATGGATATCAATGTACCTTTCTTGTATTAGGGCAGTTGAGGCTCAGCAAAAATCCTTAAGGCGGATCTAGTCTGGCGAGACCCTTGCCGCCAATTTCAATACGTGAGCGCCGCCTTTCAGGTATGTTTAAAAAGCAAAATCATGCATATGTTGCGCAATGCGTCATTATAGAAAAACGCAGTGCCTGACGGGTGAACAAGGATGGCGGTTTGGGCGAGTTCATATTCAATGACGTTTTCTTGAATTAGCGCAACTCGGAGCAGGTCAAAGAAGCAGGACAGACAAAAAGAAATAGGAAACAGGGGCACGCTAGACTTACAAGTATGAATGCGAGAGCATTATACGGCTCATGAGGCGGAAAATCCGGCGTTGGCCCGACCTCACGATGATCCAAAAAAGCTACGAGCCCTCGATCTTTGATAGGAGTTGAACCCACTACCATTGACGGTGAAGGAAAATTTAATTTAGGTGCAGTTAAGGTACAGTTAATTAAAGCACTCGAACGCATGAACTTTCGGGGGAGTCAAACCCACGTTCCTTGGTTTTAATTAAAGCTATGTTAATCAAGGCACAGTTAAGTTAGAGTTAAGATACTAGAACCCACAACCTTTGGTGGGAGTGAAACCAATGATGCTTAGCGTTAATTAAGGCGAAGTTAATTAAGCCATGGTTAATTAAGATAGAGTTAAGGAGATAAGTTAAGAAAGAAGTTAAGAAGTTAAGAAACGTTGATTCTTTACATGATAGAGCTATGGGTGGTGAGCATATGCGCGTTTCTCCAAATCTTGCTGTTATTTCAGCTTCTGTTATTTCACGTTAGAGCTGATTATACTTCAGAAGGAGCGTCTGTTGGGCTGGCTGGTTTAATATTGTAAACTCCAATTACAGTGAAAAAAGTACACATACACATAAAGAAGACATGGCAGACGCGCTCATCCGTGTCTGTGATGTCTTCTTTGTGTGTATGTTTATTTTTTTACGCTGTATTTGGAATTCACCGACCTGATTATGATCACGTCCAATAACAGCACACATTTTGAAGTCATGGGCACAGCCAGAAACCTTGCAGGGGGAAGGTAGAAAACCGCTAGTTGATATTTTGATCTTGACACTGTTGGTGTGCTGGCGCAATCTGTCATTCAGACAGCGCTTCGTTTGTCCAACCTTGTATTTGCCACAAGACCAAAGAAGCCTGTGCGCCACACACCTCGTGCTCAATCTACAAATTTAACTTGAAGTCCGTTTGGACAACTTGGACCTAGTACATTCGTAAGATGTATGAACTTCAGAGCTTTCCAAGCTCATTTGGGAGCAGAAAAAAAAGGCTATACAAACATTCGCACGTTGAGTGATCTTTCATTTTAGATTCTGGGAGACAGTGTGACTGTAAAGAATCACACCTACTTTGCTGCCCAAAGGTACCAAACATGTGTTTTGCAGACTGTCATTGCGATAATCATTAAGGGCCTACCGCAAGGAAATTTCACTGCGAATAAGTTTGTCATGAATGAGTAGTGTGCAGGCTGTCCCAACTATCATGCACCAAGTTTTAAAGATATGCGAATTCCACGTAGCTGGACAGAAACAAGGTAATGTTGCTTGCCCTCGCTTGGAGATACTCAGATTATTCTTTTTCACTCCGCCTAATAACATAATTAGCCTTAAATAATTAATTAATTAAATAATTAATAAACCAAGTTCTCAAATAGTATAATTTGATGAAAAGTTTCAGTGAGAAAATTGTAGAGCAACATAAAAAAAAAACACTCCCGATACAGCTTTCTACTGCTCAATACGTGCTACATAAAGATGTTTTTCTGAGCGTGAAAGAAGCCCGCCAACACACGCAAAGTGCCTCGAGGGGCCAGTCGCGCGGCAATTTCGTGTGCACTTGGTGGCGGTCGCTATGTCTTAAGTCACAGCGCGCTGCCTCTGAGATTTTTCGACGTGCCGCGGGCAGCCACCGGCACCGCCATATATCGGAAGCCATGCCGTGGAGCCGCGCTACAGGTCATTTAATTTATTTCACCTTACGGGCCGGAAAAGCATTACATAAAAAAAAGGGGGGGGGGGGGGCTACCCGTGCTCGTTCAGGAGTTAACATCAACTGTATCAACAAAAAACACGTAATGAAAGGAGACCATGAGAACGAAATATTTAGCATGAAAGAAATGTATCGTCAAGATCTAACTTGTAAGTTGAGAACAAGATAATAGTAAACGTAATAAATATAGCACAACAAATAACTAGAATGTGCTGTGTGTGATTCGTGCTAATGTGGCGATGCACCTATGTTTAGCGTGTGTCAAGAAAGATGATCATTTAGCTTTGCGCGAAATATTTTGCGGTCAGTGAATGATACATCCATGTCGGGTAGATCGTTCCGGAACGCATATTAGCCTCAGGGAAGAAAAAGGAATTAAATGCCAAAGTGTGGCCACAAGCGGGTCACTTCTGGCTAGCGGTAACGACGGCGTTTTTTTCCCATTTCTGTATGAAAAAAAAATTCTCAGGTCTCGTTAACTATCGCCTAAGAGGCCCGAAGGTGAAATCCTTGCAAAGCCTACTGTAATCCATCCTAATCCTCCTTCATCCAACTTAATACATTTTAATCGACTTTAATCCTCCTTAGCCCACCTTAGCCTACCTTAACCCAGCCTAATCTACCTCAATCAAATCCCTAATTTATAATGAATTTGCTAGTCATTAATCATCTCTTATGTGCAGCTGGACATGCTTTGCTTCGCTTCTGGCTTTACTTGGGTGGCGTTATATTTTCTCTACCTCACAACACGACCTTGAAAGATAGCAATCTAAGCCTTTCCCCTGAAAGCGGCTAATTTTGTGAGCCTTTCCTGACGCTTCTGCTGGTATTTCAAACCTCAAATTTTATGTCGGTGCTCCAATATATCCACACTATTCTAAACTAGGAATTTTACGTGGTCCAGCATTTTGCTGCATTTGGTCCTTAACATGGAGGTTTCATACAATGATCACTGAGGAAACTCTGGGCGCTAGTGTCTACGGGAGCTGCAATAGGAGCGGTTGAGCCAGCATCGGAATTATGGGAAGTACATGAATTTGCCTAAACTTCGTCCTTCTGGCTTCAAACGGCTCCACGACATTGTAAATGTGTCATTTTCAACAAATTACTGTGTAATAGGCATTTAAATAAGCATTATTAAATTTGTCTGACGGCAGAATTTGAACACAGGGCCTCCAGCATAACGACCCGATTCTGAAACTATTACGCCACGGGTGCATACATCGAGAATCGGCCTAGAACGCCCATATAAAATTCTTGCGGGGAACCCAGCGTATTGAGACGCTTGGCGCGTTTCAACTTGGCCTCCTCGGCAGGCTGAGCCACTGCACTTAGTAGCAATCGTGCGTGCTCGCAGAGTATTCTGCACTTAGAAAAGCACAGATTGCTTCGTAATTTACTACCATGAGGATAGATAAAACGTAATAAGCAAAGTCACAAGAACGTCTGAATCCTTAAGTACGAAGATCAGAAAATCAATTTACTTCCTATTGTTGCCATGGTGGCTAAACGATGGCAGCGCCATGGTTCCCTCTAGTAATTATCGTATGAAACTCTATGGTCCTTAAGAATACGTTCTGCAACAGAGGCCTGTAAGAACCGTCTTTTATTTGTGTGCGTGAGTTTAGGAAAGGTTTGGTAATACATTAACAAGCCCTCCAGCGCATGAAATCCATGAACACTCTATATGCACACGATATACTGTGTCCTTGACAAAGAAAATCGCTCTTCGATACGCTCTGTTGATCAAGTAAACAGTTAGTAGGGCGATTATATCCAGTAAAGGTTCAACGCAATCTACACTATGTGCACGGGGTGGTGCAAAATAGAAAAATGACTCAAACGTGAATTCTGGCGCAAGACGTTCTTATTTAAACTCTATCTACGTTTTACAGCATTCGTTGCTGCGCTGGCTTCCTTTTTGACTTTTTCAGAAAAGAATTATCTTTATATTTTTAAAAGCGTGCGTAAGCTAGGAAACGGCAAATGATTTCATAATGAGCACGTGTATTTTAGTCTACATTCTGTAATGCAGCATTCCGTGAACTGCTCTAAGTTTATGTTCGTGGACTCAGAACTATTGCATGGTAATACTGTTTCTGACGTCGGTACGCTCTTCATGACGTCACTGCGTGAAACACGAGCGAGTTTGAGCTCTGCGTGAAACGTTTGTACGTAACCGCGGTACGTGATGCGTTAGGCTTACTGGGCACGTGTCGTATCTCCGCGTAACCGCGGCAGACATGTCAAGAGATGAACGTTTTACCACACCGTCAGTGAATATATTGCCAGAGCGTATAATCAAATTATTGCTACAGTGAAGAATTAGGCTTCTAGAGCGTTCCACAGTTCGATCCAGTCACCAACGCTATAACTGTGGTGCCATCTGCTAAACGAAAATCAGAACACTTTTCTGGATCAGTGTCGTTTCTCCAGGCCGAGGAACATCAAAACGAACCGCTTATATTAATACTCACGACAAAACGCTGCTAATACTGCGTCTTCAGCGTGAGATGGGACTAAGCGATGGGTCATTTTGACACTCATTACTTGCTTTCGTGCAATCCGAGTTCGCCCCATGGCAACTGCAGGGCCGGTTGTTAGGACGAATTGGGATTGAAATGGGTTATCGTGCACTGCCATGTTGTTATCCAATCCCGGTAACCTGCCGCGGAAGTCAGCGGTATTAGACGAACATTTGAAGTGAGGCTAACGTACTTCGCGCCACGAAAATCTAAAGCTCTCTCGAATCTCGCTAGAACCAGACGTGTAACATGTTCGTGCTGCGAAGACGGACGTCCTAGTTTCCTGAAGCAAAAGACGCGAGGGCAGGAGCAGCCGCTGACGAGCTTCCACGGCGCATGTTCGTCTTGCGTGCGGCAACCAGAGAAAGCCGTCAGTGGAGGCCTATTGAAAAGGGGTGCTGGTCATTGGACGGTGCCAGTCGCTCACGTAGCAGTGGCATGGAGCTGATGTCACGGAAAGCGAGGGTAATAAACGCATTACTGCAGAAAATGTAGCTAGTCGAGATGGATCTTTTGCCCCACAGACAGTATGGAGCTGACTGCGTTTATATAAGCGGGCATAATTTCGATAGCGGGCGTTAAAGGCACACTATCAAAGCATGTGAAAGGGATCACACAGACGACCGCGTTCGTGTCGGCGGTATCTGCCAGACGCAGAGTTTCCTGCAATAATTACTTCGAGGGAACTCTGGTGATGAGATGGGTCAATCATCATGGAAATAATGGTCAGTACACGGATTTGTCTGATCTTCGTGCTTGTGTATTCAGACGTTCTTGTCGCTTCGTTTATTACACTTTGTCTGCCGTCATTATCATAAATTTCAAAGCAGTCTATACTTTTCGAAATGCAGTAAACTCTGAGAACACGCATCAACGCTGTTAAATGGAGCGGTTTAGCCTGATGAGGTGGTCAAACCGAAACGTGCCGAAAGTCTCAACGCGCCGGTTTGCCCGTGAGAAATTTATAAAGGTGCTCTATGCCGTTTGTCGACGCGTGCGTCCGTAGCGTAATGCTTTCTTTTGTGCTAAAGGTCCTGTGTTGAAATAGTGCCATCGGATAATTTTAACAGTGTTTGTTTATTTCTTTATTAGACAGTATTTTGTTGAAAGCGATGAGTTTACGAAGCCGTTTGACGATAAAAAGTCGAAGTTTAAGCAAATATATGCAGTACCTATCATTCCCACGCTGGCTGAGTTGCCCCAGTTGAAGCTTCGCTAGGCACTAGCGCCATGCAGAGTTCCCTCGAGTAACTGTTGCATGAAACTGTCTATGCCGCCAGATCGTTCGAAGCAGGCTCGGAGAATCGTGACATATGCGCCTCTGTTTCGGAGGCCATTACAAGCCGTACGCCCTCGCAATCTGCCTCGCATTGTGTAAAACCTGCGAAATAGTAGCTGGTGATGCAGCTTACTTTAAATTCTAAATTTGCTGACTGAAAAATGAGTTTTCGAGCTAAAACAGAGAAGGAGGAGGAGGCCTAAGATAGCGGGGTTCCCACTCAGATTAACTGGAGAGTACGAGTCTCTGAAGTGTTCATGAAAAAATAAACAACTGGTCAATTCTGTCGTTATAGATGTCAGTCGTCGCAAAGTGAGACAGAAATGGCGCCTAAACTCTTTTTTGATGCCCCGGTCAATTGAGCAATTGAGTGCGCCCATTGCTTTTCATGATACACCTTTGCATAGAGCCTTTCGTGCATGGAAGTACGGAACTGCTAAGTTGTTTACGTTCGAATTGCAAGCATAATGTTGCAGTTACCGATGAAGGGTTGCAAATGGCCTGCCATAGTGGCTTGTAGGCTATAACTTTCTGCGGTTGAGATGTGATGTGCGCGGTTTGCAAGAAGCTCTGTGCAGCGAGAATATTATCGAACTACAGACAGTCGAAATCAACTGACGCCTCACACTATGGCTTCGTTATTGAGCAGAATGTAGGTTTGAGGCTTGAAACACCGCAATTTACTTGAATTTATAGCCTGGCAAATTTGCATGGCGCTGCCACAACATTAACGACGAAAAACTCGCCGCCTATGCGGCTTATCAAAGAAGATTATAAATTATTTATCCACCAGCTTAAGGAACTGTGCTGCACACTATAATGAACATATAGCATACATGAGACATTGCTATATTAAAGAGCAAATATCTTTCACTTGGTACATTGCGAACCAAATATTAGTTAGCTAGCAAATGCATTCGGTCAAGAAAATTTTAACATGGTACTTAAATTTAGCGCTTGGTGAAACACACGCTAACGAAAGGTGGTGCTCGAGGCATTTTAGGTTGGGCACAATCCACACATCAAACGATCGATCGATCGATTGATATTTCAATCAATCAATCAATCAATCAATCAATCAATCAATCAATCAATCAATCAATCAATCAATCAATCAATCAATCAATCAATCAATCAATCAATCAATCAATCAATCGGTTGATCGATCAATTTACTGATAGTGCGATGCGTGGCATGTGAGCACTTCTCTTTGGCCGAGCTGTTTGTGCATTTCTTTTTTTCTCATGGTGGCTAAAGTTGTTTTTTGGTGTGGTAGCTGTGTCATGACTAGTGAACTGCTCGCCCGATTTTTCGAAAAACAAAATGTTACGCCCAGTCACCAAGTCGAAATTATTATTGACATTTCGGAACCCATACGGGATTCTTGTTCACAATCTCACATGAGATTGTGCTTTTTAAAGCGAAGCTTTCCTTGGCTTGGGTATTGGCGAACACGGTATTGGCGAACGTGATAAAATGGGATTTCAAGTCGTATTATGTGTGGCGTCTGCTAACGGAACAACAAGCTTCCGTTAAAGAAAATGTATAGTAAGCCACACCAACTTGCTGAGAATCAAGTTCTGAACAAACTGTGCTCATCGTCGTTAGTTGTATAGCATTTAATCGACCACTTTACTTCAGCTTCGCTTCCCATAGACTCCAATATGAGCGTTGGACATGCAAAATTTTTCCTGTGTCACTATGCCTTTATTCGTCGCCAAAGATTGAAATGATAAGTAATGACTCATACCCCAGTCAACGTGGCCTCCCCATTACGACGACAAAAGTGAAATGCTGCGTTGGAATGACGAGCCGCAACGTAGCCAGCTGTGGAAGAAGACGACTACGCTCGAGCCATTGCTGATGACAGTTTTAACGAACTCCGACAATGAAGGCGCAGGGTCCGCGTAAACAGCTTCGCTGTAATATAACATCATTCCACAGTTGTGCCGCGCAGGGCTTTAGAACACAACTTTCTATACCGAAGTAGTTAAGAAGTCTACTCAACCAGTACACGGTGTCAGAAGATAAGCGCTTATGTACTATTTTTTCATTCCTTGGGTTCGTATTTCAGCGTCCTTCAAGTCTTTCTTTCTTTCTTATACAAACGCTAGACGCGACGTCAATCACTCATATATGTAAGGGATGGTACTACTGGCATTCACAACACAACTTTCTATACCGAGGTAGTTAAGGAGTCTATTCAACCAATACACGGTGTGAGAACACAAGCGCTTATGCACTATTCTTTTTTAGTCTTGGGTTGGCATTTGAGGGTCCTTCAACATTTTCTTTTCTAAACAAACGCTAAACGCGACGTCAATTACTCATGGTCTTCGTGGAAGCGACAATTCGTTTGCCAATGGAGCCAGATGCACCAGGCGTGGCTGACTTAGCAAATCCTAAAAAGCCATAGAGCTTTCTCTCGTTATTTAGCAGATCTCGTCTGCACATATATTTAACAGCACAGGCAGCGATATTTTAAAGATCCAACAGTGAAATTTCTTAAAGTTCCATCATATCCTTTAAACTAACGTCGCCTAATGAAAAGAAAATTTAAGCCTGAAACAGTGCCGTAGAAATATCCATCAGTAATGTATGCCGAAAATATGTGGCACGATGCCGACGTTTCCTTATCAAAAATTGGAGGACGCTTAAGCTTCGCCTTCAAGAGTGGAACGCGACAGCGTTCCCGTCGACCCGCCAAGGGGTGTAAGACAATGGGCTACGGCGCAGCGACTACGCGCCTCGCATCGGACGCGGTGAGCGTCGAGCAGTGCCGCGTACGGCGCGGCAACGAAATGCGCGCCTGAGCAAGCGACGCACGCCTGAGCCTTAGAAACAGCGCGTTTCTAAGGCAACACCGCATTCACTAGAGACGCTTTTGTACCGCTTTGAAGCATCAAACTCGTGGCTGAGTGGTAGCGCCTCCGTCTCGCACTCCGGAGACCCTGGTTCGATTCCCACCCAGCCCATCTTGCAAGTTGTTTTTTATTCATGAAGTGCCTGCTGGGATTTATCGCTCATGACCAACGCCGACGACGCTGACACCGACACCGACGCCGACGACACCGACTTTTCTGCGACACGAGCTCCTTAACGCTGTCGCGTTAAAACTGTTCCCTCTACTCCACCGGGATTTTCAGCATAGGCGATACCTCGCACGTACCAGTCTGGCAAGACGGCGACACGCGTAGACCACCACGATGCGACCTACCTGACCCCCCACTGCCTCTGGTATCGGCGCATTTTAATCGGCGATAAACCGACCGGGCAGATGCGCCAAATGCCGGAGAAGAAGGCGCAGCAGGTTCCGATTGCATGAAGCAATTACGCGCTTGAATTCTTATATTTACTGTAGCTAGCATATTGGTTCACCGTTTGTGGGTTCGTTGCGTAATTCCATCGAAAACACAGCCGGACGTCGGAACAACTATAGGGTTGCTACAAATGGTCTATGCAGAAGCGAATTCGTTGTAGTATGCATGTTGCCTCGAGTATAGACTATCTGGAAGGACAGCAGCTGTTGCCACGGTCAGGAAAATTCCGGAGGGATCGCGAAGGCAGGGTCACCTTTAAAAAATCAGCCAATGGATATTTTTGCTAATAATCGCAGTACTAGATCACGCAGAATAGTTAGTGAACGAAGCAGCCACGTTCAGGATGGCTTGTACATTTGTGAGGGCAACTGACATTTATTGTGCCAGGGAAAAAAAAATGGCAGAAGTTTTGAAAGCGACAGCAAGGTTTAGCGTAGCGCTGACGCACCTCGGGCGATGTTCGACCACTACGCGGGGGCGATATGTTGACATGAGGCAGCAGGCGAGGGAAGTGTTTCTTCGCAGCAAGAACAGCGCCCTGCTCGCCAACATTCGTCTCACAACGCTGGCACTTTGAGGAGTTGCAGGCGTCGGGCGTGGATGGTGCCAGAGGCGAGACCGATCGAAAACCTTCAGCATTTGTCGGCGTACTTCAGGGCCGCGATCTAATAGCGAATTTCTTGACGACGTTATTCCTTTTCTCGCTTCGCCAGTGGTCAGAGCAATCATCCGTCCTGGTTATCAGTGCGATCCGGAAGACATCACTTACAAAAATCATGGTCCAGTTTTCGTGCCGTCCGATGTTTGCACACAGCTGCTCGGCGGGAAAGCGAGTGTGCGTGTGCACGGCGCTCATGCCAGCGGCGGAAGGCAGAACGCTTGCCCTGGCACCGCTGCCGAGCCGATTGAGCAGAGCGGGACGATGTGTGCA